>NC_143480.1:27983870-28190592 GCF_027475165.1 Benincasa hispida
GTCACCGCTACTATAGCGTAATTTGTCTAAGCTACTTCATCCAAATCTAGCTCAATCTTCTTTTCACGAGCCAACTTCATAATTCATTCCTTCAGCACGAAACACCTTTCAACTGGGTGACTAATGACCCGATGATACTTGCAGTAGTTAGGATCATCTATTTTTCCTTCTTGTTTCGGCCGCTTGCATTCCGGTTGCTGAATAAGTTGCTTCTCTAGTAGTTGCTCTAACATATCTGCCACATCAGAGTCAGGGAATGAATAAACCTTCTCTTGTCGTTCTTTAAGAGTTGGACGACGTTTCTCACCCTCATTGTGCCTTCTTTCAAATTTTTTTTGTTTTCTTTTGGAGGAAAATTTCAGCGGAGTCACATGAATGACCATAGATTCTTTTGTGGCACTACCCACGATCTTTTCAGTGCCCTTGACATCATTTTTGTATTTTCTCCCTTCAAAGACTAGGAAATCTTTAGTTTCCCTATTGGCAATGCTCAGCTCCATATCATGAGTGCATGTTGCCAACTCCTCAAACATACGAGGTTTTATCCCTTGTAGGATGTAGAGAAGCTCCCAGTGCATGCCTTGAGTGCACATCTCCACTGCAGATAATTTAGTAAGTTTATCTTTGGAATCCAGACTTAAAGCTCTGCATCAGTTGATGTAATCAATGACTGTCTCTCACTTCCACTGTTTAGTGTTTGTCAGCTCCATCATGCTAACAATACACCTTATACTATAGAAGCGGTTTAGGAACTCCCTTTATACCAATCGAAAACATTTCCTTTCAAGGTACAGACGAACTGCTTGACTAGCTGGTCTCCTCTGGTTCCTGCATTTTCACATGTTTCAATGAAGTGTGCAATATGTTGTTTTGGATTGCCCTTTCCATCGAACTGCTGAAACTTTGGAGGTTGATACCCAGCTGGCATTTTGAGGTTGTCGATTCTCTTGGTGTATGGATTAGAGTACATAAAGGAGCTTTTCAACGGTCTTTCGTACTGAGCTCTTATGGAGTTTGTGATCATATCTTGGAGCTGTTGAATTGACAGGGAGGCAATAGAGGTGGATTGTGGTGGCTGACTTTCCTGCAAGACAGTCTTTCCTTTGTCATTGGCTTTTGTAGCTAGGAATTGACTTGATTCAACAGTATCTCGAGCCTGTATCTGATCTCTTAAAGCAGCGATTTCATGATCTCGCTCCTCTACAACCTTCATTAGGAGATTTATCTTTACCTCCATCTATGCCATGGTTGACTCAGTTGTTACGTCAGTCATCATGACAGACACTACATCAAAATGTGATTCTTTCTCTGATAGATCAGTAACAGAAGCATAGTTTTCAAATAAGGGATTTTCTCTGATGACGATCCCGCCTTTAGGAAATTTCATCAACTGGCCCCAGATTTCCTCCGTGATGACAGAGCTTAAGTAAATGTTGCTTCCGACGGTACCTTTGGATGCAATTTTCTTTGGTGCCATTTGTAGATTTGTTGACTTGGATGACGAGAGAGAGATGAGAGGTAGAGAGGTCCCACCGGGCGTGCCAATTTGTTCGCACGAGGCTTTCGGAGAAACATGTTTCATGGAGTTGAACTTGAGTTGGTGTTGATGTTGGAGTTGATTTGATGCGATGTGGTTCGATCTCTAATACTTGATCTTCTGATTCTCTCTCAGTTGGGTGAATATGCTTGACTTGGAGAAGGAAAACACCAAACGTTCTTGAAGTAGAAGTCTTGGAAGCTTGGAATAGAAGTCTTGGAAGAGTATTTGTGTCTTCAAAGGTCTTCTGCCTTATAGGAGTGCAGCTTCAGGAGTCTTGGAAGTTTGAAGTAGAAGTCTTGGAAGAGTATTTGTGTCTTCAAAGGTCTTCTGCCTTATAGGAGTGCAACTTCAGGAGTCTTGAAAACTTGAAGTAGAAGTCTTGGAAGAGTATTTGTGTCTTCAAAGGTCTTCTGCTTTATAGGAGTGCAGCTTCAGGAGTCTTGGAAGCTTGAAGTAGAAGTCTTGGAAGAGTATTTGTGTCTTAAAAGGTCTTTTGCCTTATAGGATTGCAGCTTCAGGAGTCTTGGAAGCTTGAAGTAGAAGTCTTGGAAGAGTATTTGTGTCTTTAAAGGTCTTCTACCTTATAGGAGTGCAGCTTCAGGAGTCTTGGAAGCTTGAAGTAGAAGTCTTAGAAGAGTGTTTGTGTATTCAAAGGTCTTCTGCCTTATAGGAGTGTAACTTCAGGAGTCTTGGGAGTCCTTTACTTGTTAGTGAATTCTCTCTGGATTTTCTGAGTGTAGAAAATGCTGCCTTTACAAATGAAGAGAACTTCTCTATTTATAGAGTTCTCAGGTAGGCTTCATGGGCTTGGTTGGTCCATGGGCCTGACCTTTGGGTCTAATTAGTTGGTTTTGGGTCTGATCTAAAATTTGGGTCCAATTCAACTTTTTTTTTTTTTTTTTTTTTTTTTTTTAGTTTGGACTTTAAGCCCAAATAGTAAATAATAATATGTTAAATTACAAAGTTAGTTAAAAACACATAATATTGGATGTGATTAAATAACAAACATAGTTTTAATTAACAAAATAAAAAATAAAAAAAATAAATGACACTTTGAATGAGAAATTTTGGACCAATCACAAGTCACCACGTCGTTTGTTAAATTAACAACGAATTTCTAAATCATTGACTTTGGGTCCAATTAGAAGTTGATACATGTCTCGAATTGAATTGAAGACAAGTTTCGATGATGTCACGCGGATGAATAAGATGAGATTAAATTGGTCCAATTCAACTTTTTTTTTTAGTTTGGACTTTAAGCCCAAATAGTAATATCAAATTGGACCAATTTAATCTCATATGATTCATTGCGTGACATCATCGAAACTTGTCTTCAATTCAATTGGGACATGTGTCAACTTCTAATTGGACCCAAAGTCAATGATTTAGAAATTCGTCGTTAATTTAACAAACGACGTGGTGACTTGTGATTGGTCCAAAATTTCTCATTCAACAGTGTCATTTAATTTTTTTTTTTTGTTAATTAAAACTATATTTGTTATTTAATCACATCCAATATTATGTGTTTTTAGCTAACTTTGTAATTTAACTTATTATTATTGTTATTCTATTTTTAAAAATAAATTCAAAAGGGGTTAACAATTTAGAAAGTAAAAGTAAAAGTAAAAAAAAAAAAAACATTTCCATACGCAATCGAATGCTACTAACCAAAGAGTCAAATAATTGCTGGCTGTGGTCGAATGCTAAGAATCTTAAAATAAATTGGATTGTCTACGAATATTTATCTATACAAATTAGTTTTTAATTACATTCATTAGCAATTGACATCTCATCTATGGTGGCATAATATGATTAAATTAATACATCTCAGTATTGAAAGTTTTTGAACATGAACATCGTTTTGATTGTTTTAGTATCTATATAAATTTAATCATACAATATCAATAGCCTGGAACATGCACCATAATTCTTTAACCTTATCCATGTGGTCTTGTCCCTTTTGTCGTCTAATCGATCCCGTTATTCAATACTTAAAAATTAATTTAACATTATCGTTTTCCCATTTTAATTGTTGTTTTATATAAATATTAAAAAAAACGTCATTTTAAATGTTGTTTTATATAAACATTATAATTTTTTTTACTATACTTCTACAATTTAATCAATACTTTAAATAAATAATTTAGTTTCAATTAAATTAAACCTTCTTTGAGATATGTCAAACATTTTTTGAGGTCGAAAATTGCACTATCACACAATTATTGTACTAAAAACAAAATTTTCTTTAAGATACTTGACTTTTGTATTAATATTGATAATTAATTATTTGATGAATCGTTAAAGCGAGTATGATTTAATTAGATACATTAATGATGAAGAAATATGTGGCTTGAATCATTAATGTATTGTAAAATTTGTTTGATAACCAAAAATTTGTTCTTTCTTTGTTGACTTTGATAAATCGGTACAAACAAAACTAAAACTACAAACTCATAAATGAAACTTAAAAAATCACTCAAAATTGGATTTCTTCAGCCTAAATAACAGAGAAGCCATTAGTGCGAGCGCATAGCTTGAAATTTAAAATACAATAATAAATTAAAGTTAAAATAACATTTTAGTCTTTATTTATTTTTCAATTTTAGTTTCTATATATATTCTTAATTATTTAATTATTATTTTTTTACTTTCAATAAATCTTAAAATTATCTCTCAAAATTAATTTTTTTAATAGAAATTGGTTTAATAATAATAATATTTTTATATAAAAAAAATATAATATGTGAATATGTTTCCAAAATTTATAATAAAAAGGTAAAAAAGATAGTAATATGTTTTGAAAAATTTACAATAACTATTAGTAAGGATTAAATGTAAGATTTCTTGAAAATAAATAAACTAAAATTGACATTTGAAAGTATAAGAGATTAAATTTAAACAAAATTCAAACTACTCGAACTAAAAAAGGTATTTTATTAGGTCGAAATTTTTTTCTCCTTAGTAATAAAGAGAGTTGAAAATTAAAATATTAATAATAGGGTATTTAACAATAACTTGGGATATTTACTACTTAGTATAGTTAAGTTGATGGAAAATTTTTACTTACAAAAATATTAAAAAAAAATACTGATAAATATTGATAGATTTCTATCAGTATCTATCAGTAATAGATTTCTATAAGTTTCTATCACTGATAGACACTGATAGACTTTTATCAATCTCTAGCAAAGAAGATTAAAATTTTGCTATTTTATATAATTAATTTTTCTTACTTTTCTATTTTTAAAAATTCCCTAAATTGATAATGTGGCCGACCACTAATATACAAAATTAAAGTTAAAAACGAAATCCTTAGAAAAAAAGTCCACATTTTAAAATGACCCTCCATCTAGCTAGAACTTGAAGTGTGACCATTTAAATTCGATTTAATTTCTATAAAGAAAAACTCGATTTAATCCTTTATTTTTATCTTTGTCTTTTCGAAAGTTTATGTGCGTAATATTAAATTGATTAAAATATGAATTAATTCTCCCCTATTTGTATTCTTTCTTATAGGTTAATTGCATCTAAATTGTTTTATATATAACTTAAATTTGACTATGCATCATTTAACTTATTTAAAATGTGTACTATCACAAAAAGTTAGAGATTCGTTATTCCTATTAGAAAAATAATACCATACAATTTACTAAAATATGCTATCCTGAAATAATATTTTAAAATTATTATTATCTGTTGATGTCAAATTTTAGTTAGAAAGATTATGTTAACCTTAGAAGAGGCTTCAACATTAAACTTGTACTTGCTAGAGAAGAGAGTTTGCCTGCAAAAGAATAGAAAATTACACACCGATGTGGTGTAGGTCACACACACTCCGATGTTTAATTCAGAATGGGTTCGGAGGTTCTCAGTCTAAGTTTGAGTTGGTCAATTAGCTTACCTTGCTTCTCTCCTTTCTTCTTTATTTATAGGTTCCTATCCTCGTCC
The DNA here is from genome assembly GCF_027475165.1 of Benincasa hispida. NCBI lineage: Eukaryota > Viridiplantae > Streptophyta > Magnoliopsida > Cucurbitales > Cucurbitaceae > Benincasa > Benincasa hispida. The sequence continues at coordinate 27,989,359 of NC_143480.1, forward strand.
TTTTCCTTCTCTATTTCCTAATCACCTATCCCTTATTCTTTTAAGATTCTACATCGGACCCTAGATTCTGTTCGAATTGAGTCCTCCCGGTTCGATCTTCTTGCTTGGGCCGATCTGAGTTTTTTCCTTGCATATTTGGCCTTTTGGGCCTTTGGTTGATGGGCCTTTCCATGGGCTCAGCCTTGCCCGAAGTGACATCAACCTATTTATTTAATTCCCAACCCATTTAATTTTATCTTCCTAATTGATGCTTTTGCCCTTGGTTCTAGAATATAACTGTAACATTAGCCCTCACTCCCAAGTTAGGGTTCATGGTTTTCCTAGCTATTTTGCCTTGGATTTTAATCCTAAGAACCTATCTTAGAAGTATATTCTCCCTCTTCAATTTCCTTGCTACCTTAGCGAAACTCAACTCGAACTTGATAAGGGTGGTTAGGTTTATCGAGCCAAACTCTTTCGAGATCCAACCAATTTTCCAACATGCTCTCCATCTCATGACGCAGTTATGCGCCCAACTGTGTTAGGCCCACCTTAAGGATAGGCTCACCACAAATTTTTGCCCTTTATACCTAAGGTGTACCTTAGGTTGTAAGCTGACATGAAATCTTATCTGACCAATCTTATTAGGATTTAACCAGCTTCTTGGCCTAATTCTCCGTTCCTTATAGTCGCTTTATCTTTATATCTCTTGGATAATTTGTTTGCTGTATTTTTTTTATTCTTAATAGTGCTTATGCTGATGAATGTAAATGATGATGGATGATTATAATGAATGAAGATGAATGGTGGATTGATCTATCTCTTGGTATGAAAATAATGTGATGCGTTGGTGATAGATTTGATGCATGCACACCTTGTTAGTGCGTACAAGTTCTCTTAAGCTAGACCCAAGTATAAATCTAACCTAAGTTTCCTAGTAAGTCCATGGTTGAACACAGGGATTCTAGAGTGTACTAACGTAGGGTTTGTTTTCAGATATAATGCAGAGGTTTCCTAATTAACTGAGACGCATTGGTTATTTACACTAAGCTAATGGCATGTATACAAGAGGAAATAGGAGTTTTGAGAGAGAAAAAAGGATTCGTGGATGAATGGCTTTAAGTGTAAATTGAAGAGATCGAATCCCAAAACGGAAGCGTGTGATCGCCTTGCAATTTTGTTTTCGATTTTACATAAACAAAATATGGTATAAAAATAATGACATAATAGATAAACAATCAAGATTAACATGCATTTAAGAGAAGAAAAGAGGAAAGAGCTAAACCTTACCTTTGTAGATTCCCAAATTCTTCACGATTCCCTCTGCATCTTCTTCAAAACGTCTCTTCAATGATCAAAGGACACCACGGTAAGTGAAACCTTATTATTCTCTAGGATCCTAAAAATTGGATGTGTGGTCTCCAAGACTTGGAAGAGGAAGAAGAAGTAATAAACAAAAGAAGATAGATTTAGGGAGAAGTAGTAAGAGACTGGGATTTAAAATTCCCAATTCAACTGTGTCACAAACATGGGCCATGAAGACCTCTCTATAGAGAGGATGGGTGACCCCACTTCTCCTAATTTTTCCTATTCTTACTCAAGTTATAATTTAATTAAATAATTTTTATTTAATTAATTAGTTCTATAATTAAATAACCATATATATTAAATCTAAGTTAATATAATTAATTAATTAATAAATAAATAAACATCACATGTTTATTTATTTCTACTTCTAAAAATTAATTAATTAATTTATTAACCATTAATTAATCAATTAAATGACTATATTAAATCATATTTAATATAGAATTAATCAACATATAATGATCACATATTTATATGTATACATCTCTTTAAGATTTGAATCTTATTCAAATATTTTTCTCTCTTAATTATAAATCACATCTATAATTAACCATTAATATACAATCGATTTATTCAAACCATTTCTCTTATATATCCTTTAGTGAGCTAATAAGAGGACCTTATGGACATACAAATTAGAAGCACCAATGATATAAGATTAATTAATTAAACTCTTTAATTAAATCAATCAATTTTCATTAACTACCGGTCACTCTACTAAAGACCGATAGCTGCACTCTTCGCATTGTAGATTTATTTCTATGTCCATGGACATAACCAATCAACAACGAGTTGACCCTTCACAAATTGCTCATAACTATAGTTGGGTCATAATACCATTTTATCCCTGTAGTTACATTTAACTCCTTAAATACCACCGATCCTTCTAATGAACAAACAGTTTATAGTCCAACTATAAACTAACACCTCTCGAGCTAGTGAGAGGTTGAGGCTTCAAAGTTCAAGACCCGGAATTAGCTATTAAGGGAGAAATTTATCTAATTTCCCTAAGGTCGGGAAAGGAATGAATTCTATCTTGCATAGTTGTGTTCCCAGTTCCCTATTTGGACAAGTCTCCAAAAGGTAGGCTTGTTGAGTCGGCTAATAAGGCCACTTTCACTCATACAAATCAAAGGATTGCCCTCATAGATAGGGGTTCACAATTCACTTAGGATTAAGGTCAAGTCACTTATAGTCACCCGAGTGAAATGTAAGTCTCTTCTAGCAATGGTGTTATATAGAGAGACTATTCATATCGTGGTCTGGTCTTATACAAACTCTTTGTATAGAATACCCCCGCTCGCATGTCTCCACATGAACGATCAGGATCACATCATTTGTAGCACTTTACAAAAATTGTAACATTTACAAAGCAGGCCTTCGTAGTGTCACCAGGTTAAGGTACCTAACCTTATCCATTTACTACAGATCGTTTAGGTTATCACTTAAACGAGTTCCTCCTGTATGTCTCCATATACATGTTTAAGTTTCATAAAATAACCTTGGATCTTAGTTTATTGGATTGATTTAATGCAGTTTAAACATTAATAAAATACCCATTATTTTATTAGATATATAATTTGTCTTTACAAACTACAAGATACACTCGATTTAGGACATTAACTCTAAGGTATGCGTTGATTTCCTAGTAGGAATAGCAAACCTATATGAGCACAATGATAATCGAATGAAGATGGTACAAATCTTTGTTTACAATCTAAGTGTATTTGCTATGCATAAAAAATTTGTTCTTTAGTTCATGCTATGTTCAACATCTCTCGATGCGAATACCACACATAATCCTATCTCTAGGGTGCATGCGTTAGTTACAAAGAACAGACAATAAACATAAACAATTCTATCTATAAAATTACTTCATGCCCTGACTTGATGCGTTCAACAATTAAACTACTCTCACAAGTGAATTAATCGCTATTTTACTTCAATCTATTGACCAGGAAGATTCAAGCAACAAATTTCATGCATTCAATAAGCTAGAAAGTTCACAAACATAAACAACTTTGAAAGTAAAAAGATGGAGAAGTTAAGAATGATCGAAAATAAGATTGAATTAAAGATAATAAGTTAATATAAACAATCTTAGTTCAATTGAATGGAATAGTGGATGGAAATGCAAAGTAAAAAGGAAGAAGTCAAGCCACAAAGTTCAATCTCTTTTCCTCTTTGGCTTGTTTTTAATGCTTGCTATGAACAACTTGGTGGCAGAGTTGAAGAAGATATCTCTCTCAAGCTTCTCTTCGGCAATACCTCTTTATTAATGGTGGAAAAATAGTGGTCGTCCCTCCTATTCCTTGCTTGCTAACGGTAGAGGTGAAAAGTTCTAACTACTGGCTGTCTGCGTTCTAAATTCTAATTATCTAACTCCTCTTCTTGCAGGTGACTTCTTCTTATATAGGCAATCGCTCAGTAGCTTGGTGATATGATTGCATTAAATTCCATACCCTAAGAGAGCCGCTTGCCACTCTGATTCAATCAAACGTCGTCAGTCAGATGTTCATGCTTGAAAGTTGTGATTTGACATAAAATGCACGAGCCAAATGAATAATTCATGTGTCGAGTAGTCTCAGACACATACCCATTGCATTAGCTTCGTCTGCAAAACTTGGTAGATTTTTCTGATTCCTGCATTAAGGTGCGTTAGTGAAGCAACTTTTACTTAAAAGGATACTTTTGTACAATTTTATCACATATGTAGAATTTCATGCGTTTTTCTTTAAAATGAATGCGTTTACATCACTAAAAATCCTAACTATTCCAACTTTGAGAGAAAAATAACTTGTATTTCTACAAGTTATCATAATTCGTTGCTTCTCTTTCTCAACCTTCCCTGTCGCATTATCCTTCCAGCTCCAGCTATTTTGTTACTAATGACCATGTTGAAGGGAAACCATCGAAGGTACAGTAGAAGTGGGGATCGTTCCCATTTTAGTTTTCACAGAATTCATAAATATTACATATAAGAAAAATATGCATTAAGAAACATAAATTACAACATGCTTTAGAGAGAATTAGGGAAGAAGAATTACTTACCCTTGAGCCAAATAATCTTCACGTATTCCCTCTTGATCCGGATCAAGATCTTCTTCAAACCAAGACACCACCATTTTAGAACCTTCAGTATTCTATTGGTGGGGCATTGCACAATTTTTGGAAGAGAGATGAGAAGATTTTTTTTTTTTTTTTAGAGAGAACTCTACTTTGTAAAAATGGAGGAACAAGATGAAGAATTCGTTCAACCCATTGAACTACCCACACTGCACGTATTGTTCAGAGAAAATTAGGGGGAGGGAGTTGTAATTCTCTCCCTTTGATTAAATTAAAAATAAATAAAATTTAATTTAATTAAAATATAATATATATATATATATATATATATATATATAATAACTACCTTATTTTATATATACCATATGTTATATCAAATATAACACATAACCTATAGTTTTGTATTGTATCAAATACAATATAACCTATAGTTTTATTTTCTCTCAACTATGCATGACATTTAATATAAATCACATTTATACTAAAATTTAATTATATGAATCTCATCCATGTAATTAATATTCGAATCATATTCAAATATTTAATTCCTCTCAACTATTTATGGTATTTAACATAAATCATATTTAAATTAAATTAAATTATATGAATCTCATTCATATAATTAATATTTGAATCATATTCAAATTCCTCTCATAATACTTTATATCATAATGTATCTCATACATTATATTAATTATATCATATATAATTAATTCCCTCAATTAATTTGAACAATTCAAATTAATCCAAAATTAATTCTCAATTTAATCCCTGTTGAGCTACAAAGAGGACCTTATGGACCTATAGATTGAAGCTCTGATGGTACTTGGATAATTAATTAAACTCTTTAATTAAATTACCCAACATCCACTAACTGCCAGTCATTCCACTAAAGATTGACAGCTACACTCTTCGCAGTACAGATATATTTCTGTGTCCATTGAATATAACCAGTCAACAATGCGATGACCTTTCACAAATTACTAGTAACTACAGCTGGGCCAAAATTACCATTTTGCCCTTGTAGTTACATCTAACTCCTTAAATACCACTGATTTCTCTAATGAACAATAAGTCATAGTCCAACTATGATCAAGTCCTTCTTGGGCTAAGAAAGGGTGTAGCCATGTTGTTCAAGCCTCAGAATCAACCCTTAAGATAAAAATTTATCTACTTACCCCAACATCAGGGAAGGAGTGAATTCCGTCTTGTGTAACTGTGTTCCAGCTCTCTAATCAGACGAATCCCCAAAATGGTAGACATGTTGAGCTGGCAATCTGGCTACTTTCACCCATACAAATCAAAGGATCGCCTTTATAAGCAGGAGTTCACAACTCACTTAGGATTTAGGTCATGTCACCTATGGTCATCCTGGTGAAATGTAAGTCTCTATTATTAATGGTGTTATAAATGAGACTAACTATTTTATGGTTCAGTCTTATATAAACTCTTTGTATAGGATACCCCTGCCCACATGTCTCCACATGAATGATCAGGATCAGATCATTTGTAGCACTTTACAACACTTGTAACATCTACAAAACGGGCTGTATTCTAGTTTCACCATGATAAGATACCCAGTCTTATCCATCTACTTTAGACCGTTTAGGTTATTATTTAAATAAGATCCACCTGTATGTCTTTGCATACTTGTTTAAATTACATAAAATTGAAAGAACTCGATTACAAGAGATCCATGAGTGGAAGCAAATCGTCAAAATTCCATTTTAATTGAAAACAAAAATTTACAGTAAACACAAACAAATTATTCATTTTAACAAAAAGTACAACATGCTTTTAAACTAAAAAAAGAGTTAAGAGATTATACCTTTAAAGAACACTTCTTCGCGTAAATCCCTCGAACTATCACGAACTCCTCGAACAGTCACAAACTCCTCAAACAACAATAAAAAACAAACCAAAAGTGTGAAGATACTACCACTTAGTATCCTTAGTATTCTTAGGGTGAGAATCCAGGAGTAGTGGGTTCTGACTATTTTGGTTAGGAGGGAGTTTTTGAGTTTGGAGGAGGAAGACGATTGAAGAAGAACACACTATTGTATAGCAAACTGCTTTAATCATTTAGAAAATAAGCCTATCGTATAGCCTCTCAAATTTTCGTGTAGTGTTGTTATTTCATATTGTATAAAGGAAAAACTATTTTTTCATTTATTCCATTTTGCCATAAAAACCAACTAACTACCTACTAAGGTGATTAGAGAGAAAAAGATATTTATTATCTAAAATAATAAATAATATAAATAAATATGATAACCAACTTATCATATTATATTTATAACCTATAGTTTTAATATTGCATCACATACAATACAAACTATAGTTCTTTTTCTCTATTTTGTGGCATTTAATATAAATCATATTTATATTAAATTTAACAACTAAGAATTCATTCATAGAAAATATATTTGAATCACATTCAAATATATATTCCTCCAAATAAACTATAATATATCAAATACATTATGTCAATTATATTATATATAATTGAATCAATTTAATTATGTCATATATAATTCAATTCCCTCTTATTAATTTAAACAATTCAAATTAACCCAAAAACTGATTCTCAACTAAATCCTTTCGAGCTACAAAGGAGATCTTATGGATCTGTAGCTTAAAACTCCAACGGTACGTGAATAATTAATTAAACTCTTTAATTACATTATCCACCATCCATTAACTGTCGGGCACTCCACTAAAGACCGATATATGCACTCTTCACAATACAGATATATATCTTTGTCCATTGGATATAACCAATCAATAGTATGATGACCCTTCACAAATTGCTTGTAAGTACAGCTGGGCAAAATTACCGTTTTGCCCATGTAATTACATCTAACTCCTTAAGTACCACTGATCCTTTTAATGAACAATAAATCATAATCCAACTATGATCAAACCTCTCACGAGCCAGGAGAGGGTATGACGCTACATTGTTCAAGCCCCAGAGTCAACCTTTAAGGGAGCAATTTATCTACTTGCCTCGATATTGGGGAAGGAGTGATTTCCTTCTTGTGTAGCTGTGTTCCCAGCTCGCCAATCAGACGAATCCCTAAAATGATAGGCTTGTTGAGTCGGCGATCTGACCACTCTCACCCATACAAATCAAAGGACCACCTTCATAGGCAGGAGTTCACAATTCACTTAGGATTAAGGTCATGTTACCTATGGTCATCCTAGTGAAATGAAAGACTCTATCATGAACGACGTTATATAATGAGACTAAGCATTTTGTGGTCCGATCTTGTACAAACTCCTTTGTATAGAATATCCTCACTCACATGTCTAATACATGAATGATCAGGATCAGATCATTTGTAGCACTTTACAACATTTGTAACATCTACAAAGTGGGCCATACTCGTAGTGTTACCAGGATAAGGTATCCAGCCTTATCCATATACTACAGACCATTTAGGTTATCACTTAAACATGATCCACTTGTATGTCTCCACATACATGTTTAAGTTACAACGATAATCTTGGATGTTAGTTTATTGGTTTGTGGCTAATGCAACTAAAATATCACATATTCCATAGATAAAGTGAATAAATATCAAATATTATTAATCACATACAAGTTTGTTCATACAAGGTTTATAAACTATAGGACCCTACGAGATTTAGGGCCAAACCCAACAAAAATAACCTAGGATCTATTTTGGGCTCAACATGACAATAAATGCCCTTTATCGGCAACAACTTTTATGTATTTCTATTACTTAAGTCGCAATTTGAGGTTTGATGAGTATTTTTACTACCTGAGTGCCAAAGAGGGAGTTGTAGTAAACAGACCTTCTTTTATAAAAGACTGAAAAAATTATTAGTTTTGGGTAAGTGAAAACTAGCTCTCTTGTGGCCTAAACGACTTCTATTAGGTAGTTTTAACAGAGTTTAGGAAATACAATAAATTTCCATCACCTCTCTTTTCCTTGTTGGAGTCGCCTTTTGTGATCCTCACTTCTCTAACCTTGTTGTTTTTCATATGCAGTACCAAAAACCTAAAGAGGATCTTTTTGAGTAGCTTCTTTCTTGGAACTGCTTGTCGCCTTGACGACTCTAGTCGCTTTAGTCCTACTCTGGTTCAACAACACATACTGGTTTCTCTTGGTCTTGCTTCTCCTTACAGTCTGTTATCTCCTTCTAACTCTCCTATCGACCTCTTGACCGTTTTTTTTACTTCCTTCTTTGGATTCTCAAAGATGCTGCCTCATAAAGCCTCAATATCAGATATCTGATGGAAGTCAAATCGAAGAGGGGTTGAAACAGGCAAAACATCTAGAAGGCCACATGGGAATGGCCTAAACTTGCAGACCATAAATGTTGTTAACATATTCTATTTATCAATAAAAAAGTTGTTGAGTTTTTTATTCAATAAATTACTATTGATATTGCATCCTTCTATGAAAATCTAATAAATGAATCCATGGCTATAACATGAATACTTTAACTTTATCTGGTGACATGAAAATGGATCATGTTTTAGTATGTAGCCAAAATGGTCTATAAGTATACGGATGAGATTGGGTACCTCATCCTCATAATACTATTGGATGCGACCCATTTTGTATACTGATACAAATGATGTGATCCAAAATTCATTCATGTAGAGACAAGTGAGTGGGGGCATCGTGCACAATGAGTTTGCATAAGATTGGACCTCGAAATAGTCACTTTTCTTTATAACAACCGTTTACTATTAAAACTGACTATCTCAAACTCAATGACCTAGGGTAACTCGATCTTAATCCCGAGCTAACTATGAACTCCTGTTTATTCAGGATTACCCTTTGATCTGTATAGGTGAGAGTAGTCCAACAACACTGCTCAATAAGCCTCCCATTTTAGGGATAAAACATGATAGATAGCTGGGGACATAACTTTACAATATGAAATTCACTCCTACCCGATTTAAGTTTAGCAGCTCTGATGCCTTGTCTTGAACAACGGGGCCCCACTCTCTCATGGAAGAGAGGGTTATGATTTATAAGTTGGACTATAAATCAATTATTCAATGGAGGATCAGGGGGAGCTTAAGGAGCAAGATGTATTTACAGGGGTAAAATGGTAATCTTTGACCTAGCTGTAAATACAAACGACCTGTGAAGGATTAACTTACCGATTATGGTTACAGAAATATATCTACAGTGAGGAGAGTGCAACTATCGAGCTATAGTGGAATATCTTAGTAGTTGACGAATAGTGATTAATTCGATTTAAAGAGTTTAATGATGACATGCAAATATGCATGTCATCTTAGTCATTTTTCTTAGAATTATGAAGGTTGTTAGGCAGAAATTGCGTCGATCGTGCTAGGAATTCATGAGAAAAAGAGTTTGCGTCTTTCAGCATGTTGAATCTCAGCTAACCCATTACTTTGCGTTAATTATGCGTTCAATGTTCTATTTTTGTAGCCAATGCAGGAAATGAACGTTGTAATGCAGATTTTAATCTTAAACAATCTACAAGCAAGGTTCAAGTCCATGCGATACTACTTCTAGATATGCGTTAATAATGAATGTTCTTGTAGTATGTTGTGCGTTGTCACAAGTCTCCTTGCGTTGGAACCAAGTATAATTTCACCGCAAGTTTCTCGGTGTGATCAGAGGTCGAACACAAGGATTGTTTGAGGTTATTGCATTATGTTTGTGATACATGCGACCAAGGGTTTTTCAATTTATAAAAGGTTTTTGTGTACAAGTAATTAAACATGCAATAAAGTAAAGTATAGTGGTAAAAATGCAGTAATAAAATAAATTGCGATAAAATAAACCTAAGCTAAGATGATACAAGATATAGGTTTCATGATACAAGATACCGAGGTCAAGGCTGGCTGTGAAGATTATACAAAGATCGTGTAATGTGGTGGTAAGTCTTATATGTGAAGTAGAAAGAGAAAAAATAATTAATACAAATAACGCAAGTTCCTTAATTGCATTAAATATATAATACGGTTCCGCTTTTCCCTTGGCGTACACCTCTCGGTGATCAGTCACGTTCCCACATCTCTGTGGTGAAACATGGGCGAATGTAATGAACGCAAGGTTGCTTCCATCTCTGGAAGTACTACTCGTTTTAGATAACGCATTCTTCTAACCTTCTCTCGACAGATCAGAATGGCATCTTCACTTCTGCTCTCATAGGTGAAGATGCCGTCTAGCATGCCTTAGCTAAACACATTTATCTCTTTAACACAGATTAAGTTACTTGTTCAATCCATATTAATTACCAAGGTATTAAGAAAACTTCATGGAGAAAATGATTAATGGAAGCACGGAGATAGACAGAAGAATGGAAATGGAAATGGAAATGATCGAGACATTCAATAACACTATTTAACGACTGATACATGATTTGTGAATGAAGAGATTACGAGAATGAAATACAATTGACGAAATAGAGTTAGAAACAAATACAAATAAGCGCTATCTTGGAGCCGATGTGGATGGAGTGAATGGATAGATGAGCTTTCCTCTTAGGCTTGCTCAACCGGTAGCAGGGATCTAAGCACAGAGCTTCACGACGGGGATCTGGCAAAATTACATTGAGACTTACCTCTCAGCCTTGTCTCTTCTCTTCTCGGATTTCTTCCGATTAGTACTCAACTCAGCCTTTCTCTCAATAATCTAGCATCAGTTAGCCCTCGTATTAAGTATATCTTCTCTGAATTCTATGAGGGTATTTATAGGTGAAAAGCTTTGACTCTTGGCTTGTAGACCCCCACTTATTGTTATGGAAATTCCAAAGATGGAGGAATAAATATTCCTTCTGTTATGCAATCAGACCGTCAAATTTGCACAATGGTTAGTTGTACACGTGTCACAATCCTCCGTGTTTGCATTACTCATCTGCATCTTTCGATCGGTTGCTCGTATGCGGTGTTATTTTTATTACCATATGCGGTTGAAATTCAGCTCGGGATCGACTGTCGCATTGCGCCATCATTACGTTAATCGTCTATTCATTGTTGATTGACGGGTGTAATGTGACAGAGATGCGTTATTCAGTTTCTCGTTGAGCCTTAATCGCAAGCAGTGACTTGGTTTCCTGCAAAATGGATTAGAAATACCCTCTTTTCCATTTTGATGATGTTAGTGGGTGTAATTGCGAAAATTCATAATTATTGTATTTATGAGCTAATTTTCATACAATCGACGCATATTCACTCTCTTTTGGCCGCAATATCTGAATAAGGCAGCATAAATAACTTGTATTTCTATAAGTTGTCAAATGCAAATGCGGAAATCGAACTATTGCATAGATGACCGCATGCGGAGAAACACTCCATCGCAAGGCAAACACATCGATCAACGCATGGATGTTGCGGTAATTAGCCATATGTGTCCATCGCATGGGAATTGCGCTCGTCAAGTGATTGCGATTATCATGTAGAGTTGCAGTGTTAAGTGAATACGGCCATTGAATGACTGCGGCTACGCGACAACGCATTCTAATGGGATCAACACAAAGTTGGTGGAATGAACGTATCAACGCATCTACCTCAAGAAAATCCAAAGCCGATGCTGACATTTCACCTACCACGTCGTTGGTGGTAGAGGTTCAGAAAGGACCAACGCGCCGAACGTCAGACTCAGAGCAGTTCAATTAATGCTGTCGGCGATCTAAACTCTATAAATAGAAGCCGGTGAGCTCAAAATCATTCTATCCAAGGTTTTCGCCTGAGGTTCACCTATGGCGGATCCTTGTGATCCAGACAAACTGCGTAAGAAGACGGTGAGAGTTCTTAATCTCCTTCATCCATTCCGCGTGACGACCGGAGCTAGATTTTGAGAGAGTCAGCTCCTTTACCCATCCATGGGACCACCGACAGCCTTGACGCACATCTACTGCTGGTCATTTCTTTTTCCTTTCTTTTCCTATATTGTAGTGTATGACATTTTGAATTAAGAAATTAATACAATGTGTTTTTCAATGCATTTCTCTTTTCCTTCGACTTCATCTCCATCTTCTTAGCATAGCATCTTTACTTTCATTGCAACACTTAGTGAGATTGCTTGGGTATTGCATACCTAGTCACGTGGATTAAGGATATGAAGCATGTAGCAACCCACCGAGAGGTTTGCATTGTGCGAGTATGTGAGTAATCTTATTTGCTTAGTGTGAAGCTGCTGCAACGCCTGTCTATGGGCTAACATATTGCTTGTCTATGAGTGAAGTCAACAACAATCAACTACCCGAGAGTGGTTGGACACATTAAGCAATGTATGCGTTGTTCACTAGGGATAGTAACAACCTTGCGTCAACCAAGCTCATGCGTTTGTCTTGTCTTATGTTGTGCCCAACACCCCTTTAGAGCTACTCGAGAGAGAGTCTAAAGAAAGAACCTAATGACTCGAGAAAGCTAGTTTAGAATCTAGACTCAAGAGAGCGAGATTAGATCGGCATAAGCGAGAGATAGGGACTTAGAGATAAGCTCTGTTTGTCAACACTGCATCGCATGCACCCTAGGAATAGGAATGGTGATATGTGGTCGCCTTGTTTGTGTATCATCGCATGGACAAGAATTAGAGCTTATGTGTAGGCCCTATGGACACCTATGCACATACATCGCATGCGTTTTAGCATTAAAAGCCATAACATTCGCTCCGAGAGGTGGTTTACTATTGTATGAGTGTTGCATGATCGCATTAGTTTGCGCTGACTAAGGTTCCCTTGCGATCACTCTTAAGTTTTGCAATGGAAACATCTCCACATTTTATCCATTTTCCCACAGATTTATTTCATGTCAAGATTTTTCGCATCTCTACCTTTCATGCATATTCTCATTGCGTTGTCTTAGATAGGAGTAGGAATAGGATTAACGTAGCAATATCCCCTCCATTCTTTTATCAACCGCCGCATGAACAATCACCGCAAACATAAGTTACAAGTCCCTGTGTTCAGCCTCGAATTATCTGAGAAACTTGCGTTCATGTTATACTTGGCGTGAACACAAGAAAACTTGTGGCAGAACGCATGGTCATCGCATACATTCGTTTACGCAATTTTCATTCCAACGCATGACCATCGACGCATGACTAACGCATATTTTAGGAACATGCATCACATAATGCGTCCAAGGGAAGTTGGTTGTCGAGTAAAATTGACTTCCAATTTCCGTGCATCATTTAACCAATTAACTGCAACTTGTGAGAGCTCATGATCGATAGATCCATAAGGTCCCTCTACTAGCTCGTAATTTGGATTAGTAAATTGAGTAATCTTGATAAGATTTGAAATTAGGGTTTAGAATTTGAAATGTTCAAATTCTATTAGGGTTTCTATTTATTGTATTCGTACAATTAAAATGTTTAATTTTATTGAAATTAAAGAAAATTGGAGAGACAAATAATGTTTAAAATAGGATTTAAATATTAATTTTATAATATTAATTTTATTATGATGTAATTATTATTTTTTATTAATTTAATATTAGATATTAAATTAACAAAATTTAGTTAATTAATTAGTTTTATTTAAAAATTAATTAATTGAATTATTTTTTTATAAAACTAATAAATCAAATTAAATAAGTTTAATTTAGAAAGTGATTTTGGAAATAATTTTTGAAAAATCATTTTGAAAATCAAAACTCAAAGTGGAGATTTCCAAAAGTTGGAAATCTCCACTATGATATAAGCCACCTTATTCACTCAATTCCATTTTCTCCATGAAGTAGGAGTTGACTTTCGTGTAAGCTATGAATTTGCATGATGAAAGCTCTACAAATTGAAATGCCGAGCTGAATAATTGATTCAAGCTTATAAGACTTCCTTGAAGAACTCTGCAGAAACCAACTACCCTCTAAACCCTCTTCATATCTTATATATATCCAGCTCAGTTTAGTGTTTCCAATACTCAATCCTTACAAGAGAATAATGGAGAAGATCTTTGTGGTGGTCTACTTGAAGATTGAAGCTCTTTCACGTGGAACTCAGCTGGGCTTGAAGAGGATTCTTTAAAGGTATTGTGTCTAGCAAACCTTTTTTTGTAAAAGTTACTTTGAAGCATGTTTTAAACTCAAATTAAGTATAATTAGAGTGCTTGTTGATTATGTTTTTCTCTGCTGCACATTAATATACTTAAACTGTATGAAAATGATGAATTGATATGGTTTTTCAGTGTTTTGACATTTGAAACTTTTCAATTATGTCGTAACTCTTGTAACTGGCTCTTGTTTGATGGGCCTTAATATGTGTTTAAGTGTCTGTAATTCGTTTGGAGTCATTAGAGTTGCAATTAGGATGTAATTGAAGAAAGACGTGAAGAAGGTCGAAGCAGCAGGAACTGGAAATTCGAATTTTGGCCAGTACTCGATGCTTGATGGAATACTCGATGGCATACTCGATGAAATTTCATGAAATACGCGATGCACGATGCCATACTCGATGGTACTTGATGCATTTACTCGATGATATTTCATGAAATACTTGATGCTCGATGCCATACTCGATGGTAATCACTGCACTTACTCGATGATATTTCATGAAATACTTGATACTCGATGTATGATGCCACTCGATGGTTGATGGCATCTACTCGATGGTATTTTTATGAAATATTTGATGTTCGATGATGCTTGATGTCATACTCAATGCACACTAGCATACTCGATGCTGGTTGCTTGCTGATACTTGATGGGTTTTGCCCAGTTCAAGGCGGTCTGAGCGGTTCAGTAGCTTATTGAAACTGGTTTTGCTGGTTTTTGTAACAGCTAGGCCTTTGTTTGTTTGGAAATTCCAAAACCAAATTCATATCAGTTTTGTGTTTAATTATTTATGCATTTGATGTATGTTATAATTAGATAATTTTTGTATATGCATAAAGTATGTCTTGTAGAATTAAAAATCCCACCATAGGAAGCACGTTACATGCATTGAAATATGTTATAAAATTGTTATAATGCATAGTATGTATGTACAGGGTTTCAATAGTTTTAATATAAAGGTTATGTTAAAAGTTGAATGCATTTGATGTATGTTATGGATGTTTAACATGTTTATTTTTTTTTGTTAGTTTTTATAAAATTGAATTAGACATTAAAATCCATAACAAAGATAAAAAGCATGCTCACTTAGGTTAACAACTTGTTTGAATAGTTAAAATAGGCCGTTTTCTTATAAAATTTGATTGCAAACTCAATCAGTTTATAATTCTATCTAAGGCTGGGGGTATTTAAGTTGACGGTTTACGTAACACCTCCTACCTGGGGATTTTGACTGAAATTGCGAGAATTTATTACAAGTTTTATGAGCATGCGTGGTGTGAGGTATAAAATTAGTTTTAACTGAGACGTAATAGTTTTAAATCCAATGTAAACGTTATACTTGGATAATGATCACATAAACTTAGATTGTTTTAAATTAGCTGCAACAAACCTAAGTTAAAGATTACTGAAAATATTTAGAACACTTTAGTGGGAGATTAAAAATATATATGATATATCGTTTTTAGCTCTCACGTTCTCAAGAGTTCACACCATGAGATCCATGCTCAGCTTTGTGTCGATTTTACCTTGACTACTATAAGCCCTTATCACTTTTCCTCTTGTTTATGCTTAGTATTAACCTAAATAAGTGAGCTTAGTATGTACCTAAATGAATAACTTAGATTGTATGACTTAAGAAAGTTTTGATGCTAAATGTTGGAATCAAAGTTGGAAATTATTTAACAAATGCAAGTTCTTTTAGAAATGTATTAATACATTTTATTGTTGGAGAAATTTGTCATGATTGAGCACTTGTGTAGTAAACATGATTGGTGATTGGCTAAGGGTTACAAAGCAAAGAAAGAACAAATTTTATAGGAAATGTAAGTTGGCCGAGAGGGATGTTGAAGTTTTTTAGTTAGGGAAATCATTTTTGGATTAATTTCCTAAAATCTAAAATTAATTTAACTTGATAAGTTATTTAGGGCTGCAAAGGATAAGGAAAATGAATAAAAAGCCACGTAGTAGGTCAAGCAAGCAGCTGATTGGAGGGCTTTGATTGGAGGAATAAGTGTACAGGTTCAGCTAGAAACTTAGGGTTTGAAGAAGGCAATGGTTCTCCCAAACCATTCGTGAAAAAGCTTTCATTTTTAACCAAATTTAAGATTATTGAGTTGGAAGTCGAATCTGGGGATGCTCAAGTGATTTGGAGTCAGAAAAGTGGAGAAATCGTGAAGATAGTGAAGGTTGCCCGAAAAATGGAAAATCCAAGTAAGGTGTAGTCCAAGAGAAATTCTGAGCTCTAGAAGACGAGTTAAGACATGAAATTTTGAAGTTTGTTAGCTTAAAGGTTTCTTAACATATTTCATGAAGGAAGTATAAACAAATTTTTTCTTTAAGTTGGTTAAAGTGAAACTAGGCTGCCAGCCCCACTAGCACGCCTCCTGCCATGCCAGCGCCCCCCAGTGCACCTCAGCCCGCCCAACCCTGCACACGCACGGCCAACGTCGCCCACCCATTCCCACAGCTTGTGCCCATGCCCATTTTTAGTGCTCAATTGCTTGTTTTTGAGCATTTTGGGTGTTGGTGAGCATTTTTTAATCCTAATTAAGATTTTCTTGATGTTTTGACCCTAAAATGAATAATTTTGGATTAAAAAGTGATTTTCGGCCATTTTGGGTAATGTGAGGAAAATGTACTTAAGGAGCAAAATGTAAATGTTTAGGTGCTAAAATGAGTTCAAGTGGTCACAATTAATCACTACGGCCTGTTTAGGGTTGATTTGACCTCTTGTGAGTTTCTAGTAATTCTGGGACTTTATTTCAGGCCAAATTGAGGTTAGAAAGGCTTACAACCTGAGGAGCTTGTGCCAACAATAGTGAGTGGTTTACTTTCGAATGTTTTGATATAGAAATTAATCATATATTATAGTATGCTATGATTTATGAAATGTGATGGCATGATTTATTTTACTTGTTCGATATTTCAAAAATGTTTAAATCATGATTTCCAAACTCTCGATGGTTTTATATGATCTTGATTTATCAAAATGTGGTTTGGAATCGAAGTTTACATACTCGTGATTTGTATGGTTTTATGAAAACCTCTTGATGGTGGAATCAAAGTTGTTGAATGGTTGTACAAATAGTTTCAAACTACTAATTCTTGTACTCGAGAGATGATTATTTTTCCGTACTACTTGAATGTGTTTCAGTAGCACTACTCAGGCGATCATGGGGCTACTGGGGTCAGATATGGCCAGAGTATACCAGGAAGCCCTGAGGACCTACACCTGTAGTGCCACCCAGGCTATCAGGCGGCTACCACCGGGGTCATATGTGGCCAGAGTATATTTGGGAGTTCAGAGTAACCTGGGCTTGTGGTGTGTATTTTTGCTTAGCCTTAAGATAGCTCTACGTGCACATATGACCTTGTGATTTGGTTTACACCGTGGGGGGCATTCTTTGACCAGAGTAACATGCCATTGTAAATGAGTATTTGGGTACAGAGTTGGTGTGGTTTTCTAATAACACCTGAATGTTTTATAATATGCTTATGAGAGTTAATCATGCCAATGTTTTACTAGCACATGTTTGAGATGCTGTTGAATCTTTTATACTTTGCCAATATTTTATTGAATGATTTGATAAACGTTATTGATGATTTAGAAAGCAATAACTTATGTTTATATTAAATTACCACTCATTGGGCATTAGCTCATACTTTTCAATGTTTTATGTTTCCCCTTTTGGTAGTGTTAAAGTTTCGGAAACGAGCTGAGCTGTTTAGTGCCACATGACAAGAGTCTCCTACTACATTGTAGGCCCTTCACTGTTGTAAATAGTTTGCATATCACGAACCTTATGTGTCATGGTTTCTTTTTTGGGAGTGTGGGATAAAAGGAGTTGTTTGGTTGTGTAGTTCTTGAAAGTGTTTCTGTTGTACTTAAACTGTTCATGGTTTGTATATATAACAGCGGATGGAAAGCTTGTGAAACGTGTTTGTTGATGTCATGATATTGGAAATCTCAAGTGAAATTAAATGTATTAAATGATTATTGTGTAACTGTTGAGGTTTAGGCACATGTCGAGTCAATTAGTTAGGTGCTAAATGTCATCAAGGTAGGTGATGTTTAGCATCTTCATTCCTCTTTCTGGATCAGGTGGGTAATCTGAGAGGGGGTGTGACAATTGCTCCATTCGAAAAGTGTTTGCATGAGTTAATAACAAGGTGAATGAGGGAATTAGTTCATAGTAAGTGGGTGAAGTAAATGTGTCAACGTATCCTACGGTCTCCTCCATTAGTTTGAACCGTGAGATTCCTATGTTGTGTCTGCTGTCATTTTTAGGTAGCACTAACTAGTCATTAACAACAGCAATACCTTTGGAGGGTTGTAACATAGGATTCAGAACAACCCAAGATTCATAAATGAATAGGGTCTTATAGTTCCATCTTGCACATTGTCTTACAATTCGGGGGCATGTTCATACAGTTCTATAAGATCTAAAAATGGCGGGTCACACTTACAGAATTATTAAGTTTTAGTAAGTGCAGCCTTTATTTAAGAGAGGCAAGATTTTGAAACTTTGCGCAAGGACCCCTATTCTTTTAACTCTCCCGATGAGAATGTTGATGCTAACACTTAAATTCTTCTCGGCTGTCATGTTTCCCTGTTTGTTGATTTTACCTTTTCTTCATGCTTTGCTATTTCCTTAGATATTGTAGCTTTCCCTATCTTGTATTTGCTATATAGTTTGATTAATGAATATATGAATCCTTATTTTATCGCTAAATCGGGTTGGCCTTAACCTTTCTTTTGCGCCTTTTTTTCTTTTGCCTCGGCTTCCCTTTGATTTGGATCGGCTTTGACGACATTTTTGTTTAGGCCGACCACAACTTCCATATTTATAGGGTCGGCCACGGCTTTGTTCTTTGCATTTTTTTAGAGATATTTGCACCATATGGTAGAGGAAAAATAAAGAATTTTATTGATCAAAAGCATAAGGTTGAAATAAAATTGAGTCTTCTATCTAAATTGCTAACATAAAGATCAAATAAAAAGAAAAATAAAAAAGGAAAACAAAAAAGTAGGACTCTATATTGCATTAAAATTCCTTGTTGCTTATGTTATTCCTCATCTTCTTTAAGGTTGTAAAATAGCATTCCCTTGCTACCTTCCGCTCCCCCTAGGGTAGGGGATTGGAGAATTTGGTGGTACGTTGATGGTACAACCGTTAGTTCATGAAACGTTAGTCTTCAGATTTTCGGAGTTGATGCCCTAAAACATGTATATGAATAAACGTTATGTGATGTAATAATATGAGATATTTTCTTCACTAGTCTTTGATATATGAGATATTTTGTTGCACTAACCACAAACCAATAAACTAACATTCTTGGTTATCGTTGTAACTTAAACATGTATGTGATGACATACACGTAGATCGTGCTTTAATTGATAACCTAAATGGTCTGTAGTAGATGGATAAAAAAGGGAAACCTTATCCTGTTGACACTACGAGTGTGACCTACTTTGTAGATGTTACAAGTGTTGGAAAGTACTAAAAATGGTATGATCTTGACCATTCATGTATTAGACATGTGGGCAAGGATGCTCTATACAAAAGAGTTTGTATAAGACCGGACCACGAAATGTTTAGTCTCGTTATATAACACTGTCCATGATAGAGACTTTCATTTCACTAGGATGACCATAGGTAACATGACCTTAATCCTGAGTGAGTTGGGAACTCCTGCCTATGAGGGCGGTCATTTGATTTGTATGGGTGTGAGTGGCCATACGAAATTCACTCCTTCCCCGATTTAGGGGTAAGTAGATAAATTGCTCCTTTAAGGGCTGATTCTGAGACTTGAACAATGTGGCGCCACACATTCTCTTGGCTCGAGAAGGATTTACTCATAGTAGGACTATGATATATTGTTCATTAGAGGAATCAGTGATCCTTAAAGAGTTAGATGTAATTATAGGGGAAAAAGGGTAAATTGACCCAGCCGTACTTACAAGCGATTTGTGAAGGGTCATTGTACTGTTGATTGGTTATATCCAATGGACACAAAAATATATTTGCAGCGCGAAGAGTGCAGTTATCGATCTTTAGTGGAATGCCCAACAGTTAACGGATGGTGGATATCGTGATTAAAGAGTTTAGTCAGTTATTCACGTACTGTTGGAGCTTCAAGCTACAGGTCCATAAGGTCCCCTTGGTAGCTCAATGGATTTGTGTTGAGAATAAGTTTTTGGGTTAGTTTGAAATGTTCAAATTAACAAGAGAAAATTTGATTATATATGATATAATTAAATTGTATCAATTGTATGAGATATAATTGACTTAATGTATTAGATACATTAATTGAAGCAATTATTATTAAATGCTATAAAGTTGAAAAAGTACTATGGTTTATATATTTTATGAGATGTGATATTAAAATTATAGGTTATGAATATATTGATTATATTTGTAATTAAATCAATTATAGGATAATTGGTTACGGTTTTTTCTCCCATAACCAACTTAGTGGGAAGTTGTGATCAGTTATGGTAATAGATGGTTAAAATGAAAATCATTTTCATTTTTACATTATGCGATGATTAATATTTTGAGAATTGGACGATCAAAAGTATTAGCTATAGGATAGTGATGACATGCAGATGCATGTCATCTTAGGCGTTTTACTTAAAATTATGAAGGTTGTTAGACAGAATATGCGTCGATCATGCTAGGAATTCATGAGAAAAAGAGTTTGCGTCAAATAGCATATCAAATCTCAGCTAACCCATTACTTTGCGTTAATTTTGCATTCAATGTTCTATTTTTGTAGCCAATGCAGGAAATGAACGCAAACGTGGAAACCGGACCATCGCATAGATGACCGCATTCGGAGAAGCACTCCATCGCAAGGCAAACACATCGATCAACGCATGGATGTTTCGGTAATTAGCCTTATGTGTCCATCGCATGGGAGTTGTGCTTGTTAAGCGATTGCGGTCATCATGCAGAGTTGCGGTGTTAAGCGAATGCGACCATTGAATGATTGCGGCTACGCGACAACACATTCTAATGGGATCAACGCAAGGTTGGTGGAATGAACGCATCAACGCATCTACCTCGAGAAAATCCAAAGCTAATGTTGACATTTCACCTTTCGCGCCGTTAGTGGCAGAGGTTCAGAAAGGATGAATGCACCGAACGTCAGAGTCAGAGCAGTCCAATTAATGTTGTTGACAGCCAAGCTCTATAAATAGGAGCTGACGAGCTAAAATTCATTTTATCTGGGGGAGGATCCTTATGAATCGGGGACTTTCCCCGTGATCCAGACAAACTGCGTGAGAAGATGGCTGAGAGTTCTTCACCTCCTTCATCCATTCCGAGTGACAACCGGAGCCTTTGATTGGAGCTAGATCTCGAGAGAATCAGCTCCTCCACTCATCCATGGCACCACTGGTAGCCTTGACGCACATCCGCTGGAAGCAAATCTTTGCTTCCAGCCGGTCATTTCTTTTCCTTTCTTTTCTCATATTGTATTGTATAACATTTTGGAATTAAGAAATTAATACAATGTGTTTTCAATGCATTTCTCTGTTCCTTCGACTCCATCTCTATCTTCTTTGCTTAGCATCTTTACTTCATTGCAACACTTGGTGAGATTGCTTGGGTATTGCATACTTAGTCATGTGGATTAGGAATATGAAGCATATAGCAAACTACCGAGAGGTATGCGTTGCGCGAGTATGTGAGTAACCTTATTTGCTTAGTGTGAAGCTGCTGCAATGCCTGTCTGTAGGCTAACACATTGCTTGTCTATGAGTGAAGTCAAGCAACAATCAACTGCCCGAGAGGGTAAGTGGTTGGTCGCATTAAGTAATGTATGCGTTGTTCACTAGGGATAGTAACAACCTTGCGTCAACCAAGCTCATGCGTTTGTCTTGTCTTATGTTGTGCTCAACACCCCTTTAGAGCTACTCGAGAGAGAGTCTAAATAAAGAACCTAATGACTCGAGAGAGCTATGTTAGAATCTAGACTCGAGAGAGCGAGATTAGATCGACATAAGCGAGAGATAGGGACTTAGAGATAAGCTCTGTTTGTCAACACTGCATCGCACGCACCCTAGGAATAGGAATAATGATATGGGGTCACCTTGTTTGTGTATCATCACATAGACAAGAATTAGAGGCTTATGTGTAGGCCCTATAGACACCTCTGCACATATATCGCATGCGTTCTAGCATTAGAAGCCGTAGAATTCGCGTCGAGAGGTGGTTTACTATTGTATGAGTGTTGCATGATCGCATTAGTTTGTGTTAACTAGGGTGGCCCTTGCGGTCACTCTTAAGGGTTGCAATGAAAACATCTCCGCATTTTATCCATTTTCCCACACATTTATTTCATGTCAAGGTTTGTCGCATCTATAGGAGTAGGATTAATTTAACAACAACCCCTCCATTCTTTTATTTATACCGCCGCATGCACAATCACCGCAAACATATAGTTACAAGTCCGTGTGTTCGACCTCGAATTATCCGAGAAACTTGCGTTCATGTTATACTTGGCATGAACGCAAAAAAACTTGTGGCAGGACGCATGGTCATCGCATACATCGTTAACGCAATTTTCATTCCAACGCATGACCATCGACGCATGACTATCAACGCATATCTTAGGAACATACATCACATAATGCGTCCAAGGGAAGTTGGTTGTCGAGTAAAATTGACTTCCAATTTCCGTGCATTAGATAGCTTGAGAGCATCACAATCGTGCAATGAATGAGCTATACGATAGTCACTTGTCTTCTAAACAATCGAGTACACTGTCTATACGATAGACTAAAACCATCTCTCACTTACTCGATCATCTATACGATCTGCCAAATTCTTCCTATCCTCTACCAAATCCTACAGAGCCCACAACTCCTGGATTCTCACACTGAGAATACCAAGGTAACCTGCTGATGGTGTCTTCTTTCTGTTCGAGGAACGAGTGTAGATTGGTTCTTGTTGAGAAGATTATTGTTCGAGTGTAGATTTGTTCGTGTTGGTGAACGATCATGCAGTAAGTTCGAGAGAATGAGAAGAATAGTTCTTCAAGGGTAAGTTCACTTGAACCTTAGTACTTTCCCTCTTAAAGCATGCTATAATTTAGAGTTTTTGCATAACTATTACTGTTTAATTGTAAATGTGTATGTTAAAGGAAACCAGATACGAGGATTTCTATGAGCAGTGGAAGGATCGTTCCAAATTCCCATCGAAATTGAACACTAACAATCACAGTCACAAAACGGAAACTAACAGGTCATGCAAAAGTAGAAATTATAGCATGCTAAAAAGATAGTCAAGAGATAGAGTATGTGTACCTTTAAAGAAACATTGTTCAAACTCCCTCGATCAATCTACCAGCGTCCACAGCAACATAACCCTCGAATGCAACGACCGATGCAACATGATCACCAGCATGAACAAAACGAACACAATGAACATGAACCCATAGAACGACCTCTATAACCTCGAAATCAATTGAGTTGAGTGAGGACACTACCACAATGGTTACCTTGGTATTCTCGGTGTGAGAATCTAGGAGTTGTGGGCTCTGTATGAACTTGTTTAGAAGAAGAGACTGGAGCAACAATCGTGTAGACGATTGAGCAAGTGGGAGATGACAAATTCTATCATATAGACGATGTGCTCAATTATGTAGAAGACGGTATCCTATCATATAGACAATGCCACACGATAGTTTAGCTACGATCAGCTGAATGAACTATCTGAAGGAAATCGACACTCAAGATTTTCGTGAGCAGCGGAAACAAGACCATTCCAAATTACAATCATGAATCAACAAATCATTTACAGTCGACTTTGATACAAGCAGTTATACAATTTACAGAGAAATTACCGCATGAAACAACAAATGTACAGAGGGAAAAACTGTACTAACAATGGCAGAAGCGTCTCCACGCTCCGATGCGCACTCTGATCGAACCACAGCAACCATGAGTGCTCGATTTACACGATCGCAACACTGCACGAACACAGCATGAACACTTCGCGCTCGTCCTCAACGATCTCCTCGGTCATGATCTCTCTGCAACACGAAGTCCTCCGCAACACTACTAACGAACTCCTCCAAAGAACCACAAATAGCCTCCAGAAAACCTCGACGATGTCGAGTTGAGTCTGACACCACCAACAAGGCGATGTTAGTATTCTCGGTGTGAGAATCCAGAGGGTGGGCTCTGTTCGGACTTGGTGTGAGGCAGACGAACAGAGGAAAGACAGATCGTGTACACGACTGGGCAAGTGGGAGAAGTCGAAGACCTATCGTATAGGTGGATGCCCAATCGTTTAGATAAAGCTATGTGATCGTCTAGCAAAAGCTATGCGATCGTTTAGCCCTATCACTCAGCTCGGTTGATTCTACACGATCATTTACCTTGGGCCAATGATCGTTAAGTAAACACTGCACGATGATTTAGTTAGCACCTCCACGATCGTTTACTTAGCCCAGTCGTCGTTCAGTAAATCTGTATATACTTGACGACTTCCGTGAGTTTCTTTTCGCCGGAGAGAAAACTCAAATTCTTTTCAAACTTTTGTAAAAACCTATTTTTCAAAATAGGAAACCGATTTCCTTTTAAACTCACGGTTACCATGATCAATAACCACCCACTACTTTGGTTATTTTAAAAGAAAAAGTATTAATCATCTAATAATTAATATTATTATAAACATAATTGATAACCAACTTATCATACTATATTTATAACCTATAGTTTTAATATTTCATCTCATGAAACATATAAACCATAGTTCTTTTCTTATTCCATGGTACTTAATGTAAATCTCATTTACATCAATCCTTCACTAGATGTATCTTATACATCATATCGATTATATCATATATAATAAAGATACCTCTTGTCAATTTGAACATTCAAATCAACACCAAGAACTTGATCCTTCAACATGAATCCAAGCTACCAAGGGGATCTCATGGACCTGTAGATCCGAAGCTCCAACGGTACGCGAATAACTAACTAAACTCTTTAGTCATGGGATCCACCATCCGTTAACTGCCAGGCACTCCACTAAAGACTGACAGTTGAACTCTCCTCACTACAGATATATTATATGTCCATCTTAACCAATCAGCAGTGCGACAACCCTTCACAGATCGCTCGTAAGTACAGCTAGGCCAATAACCGTTATGCCTTTGTAGTTACATCTGTCTTCTTAAGTACCACAGATCCCTCTAATGAACATAAATTATAATCCTACTATGACTTAGTCTTCTCTTCCAAAGAGAAGCTGTGGCCACAATGTTCAAGCCTCGGAATCAGCCCTTAAGGGAGCAATCTCTCTACTTATCCCTGCTTCGGGAAAGGAGTGAATTCCATATTGTGAATTGAGTTCCAGCTCCCAGATCAGACAAATACCCAAAAAGGTAGGCATGTTGAGTTGGCAATCTGGCCACTCTCACCCATACTAATCAAAGGACCGCCCTCAAAGGCAGGAGTTCACAAAACACTCAAGATTGAGGTCGTGTCACCTATGGTTATTTAGGTGAGATCCAAGTCTCTAGTATCAATGGCGTTATATACAGAGTCTAGTCATCTCGTGGTCCAGGTCTTATACAAACTCTTTGTATAGGACACCCCTGCTCCACGTCTCCACACAAATGGTCAGGATCAACCATTTGTAGTAGTTTACAACACTTGCAATCTTCTACAAAGCGGGTCGTATCCATAGTGTCACCAAGATCAGGTATCCCACCTTAATCCTTATACTAAAAACCGATTTAGGTTATCAATTAAGGCATCATCCACTTGTATATCACATATACATGCTTTTCACATAAGATAACCAAGGAGCTTTTTTTATTGAATATGAGTAAATGCTAGAATTAAATAACATTTATTTTATTCATTGAACAATGTATATCTTTACAAAACAATGAAACTCCGGGAGAATAGGACACCAATCCCAACACTATTGTATAGTCAATGTGCACGATCGTTTAGTCTCTCTACTATCGCTTTGTGAAACATTTTCACTTGATAGCTTCTCCATGAGTAACTTTCCGAAAGTAGCAACTTCCTAAAATTAGGAAAACATTTTTCCTTTTATCTCACGGTTACCATAAAACAACCAATAACCTCCCACTCAATTGGTTATTAGAGAAAAAGAGATCATTATCAAATAATTAATATTATTATAAATAAATATGATAACCAACTTATCATATTATATTTATAACATATAGTTTTAATATTTCATCTCATGAAACATACAAACCATATTTCTTTTTCTATTTTATGGTACTTAATGTAAATCATATTTACATTAATCCTTCACTTGATGTATCTCATACAACACACCAATTATATAATATATAATTGAATTTCTTCTTGTCAATTTGAACATTTCAAACCAACCCCAAGAACTGATTCTCAACTTGAATCCATTGAGCTACCAACAGGATCTTATGGACCTGTAGCTCGAAGCTCCAACGGTACGTGAATAACTGACTAAACTCTTTAGTCACGGGATCCACCATCCGTTAACTGGCAAGCACTTCACTAACAACCGACAGTTGCACTCTCCTCATTACAGATATATTTCTGTGTCCATATCAACCAATCAACAGTGTGATAACCCTTCATAGATCGCTCGTAAGTACAACTGAGCCAATTTACCGTTTTGTCCCTGTAGTTACATCTAACTCCATAAATACCATTGATCCCTCTAATGAACATAAGTTATAATCCTACTATGACTGAGTCCTCTCTTCCAAAAAGAAGCTATGGCCACTATGTTCAAGACCCGAAATCAGCCCTTAAGGGCGGAATCTATCTACTTACCCCTGCTTTGGGGAAAGAGTGAATTTCGTCTTGTGTAACTAAGTTCCCAACTCCTCAATCAGACAAATCCCCAAAAAGGTAGACTTGTTGAGTTGGCAATCTGGCCATTGTCACCCATACCAATCAAAGGACTGCCCTCAAAGGTAGAAGTTTCCAAAACACTTAGGATTAAGGTCAGGTCACCTTTGGTCGTTTAGGTGAGATGTAAGTCTCAAGTATCAACGACGTTATATAAAGAGACGAATCATTTCGTGGTTCGGTCTTATACAAACTCTTTGTATAGGACACCCTCGCTCGCATGTCTTGACATGAATGGTCAGGATCATATCATTTGTAGTATTTCACAACACTTGTAAACCTCTACAAAGCGAGCTATATCCGTAGTGTCACCCGGATAAGGTATCCCTCTTTTATCCTTATACTACAGACCTTTAGGTCATCACTTAAGGCATGATCCACTTGTATATCTCATATACAGGCTTAAGTTTACATACAATAACCATGGAGCTTTGTTTATTGGATATGAGTAAATGCAAAATAAAATAACTGCTATTATATTCATAATAATGTGTACAATGTTTACAAACTACAAAACTCTGGGAGAATCAGGACACATATCCCAACATATGTTCTATGACATTGGGGTTTGGAACGATCTTGCTTCCACTCACGGGTCTCTTTGTTAAGAGTTCCTTCACAGTTGTGTTGGGTTTTATGCCCTAAATGGTAGATAGGAAGTGTTATTAATTGATCGTCATCAATAAAGAGTTATAGATGTTAATTCAATAAATGTTATTACATTATTTTCTATTTTGTCTTAATAACCCTATATACAATAAACTAACATCAAAGGTTCCCTTATGAGTCTTGAACTATATGTAGAGACATACGGGGATCAATGTTCAAGATACAGCCTAAAGAGTCTATAGTATAAGGATAAGGCTGTGTACTTGATCCTGGTAACACTATGGATATGACCTACTTTGCATTTGATACAAACATAATGATCCAACACATTCGTGTAGGTGACATATGAGTGAGGGTATCGTATGCAATGATTTTTCATAAGACCGGACTGTGAAATAGTAATCACTAGATGTAACACCGTTGACTAGTTAGGTTTCTATTTCACTAGGATGACCTAGGTAACTTAGTCTTAATCCTACGTATACTATGAAGTCCTATTCAAGAGGGTTTGTCCTTTGATTTTTATGGGTGAGAGTGGCTAGTTTGCCGACTCAATAAGCCTACCATTTTGGAGACAAGATCGAGTGGGGAGCTTGGAAGATAATAATACAAGAGGAATTCACTCCTTTATAACTTTAACAAAAGGCCCTACCCTTTCATTGGCTTGAGAAGGGTTTCTGTTTATTGGTTGGACCATAAACAAATTGTTCATTAGAAGAGCATTGGTACTTAAGGAGTTAGAGGTAACCTAAGGGTAAAATAGTAATTTGACCCAGTTAGAGTTATAAACACTCGTGAAAGACTAACTTGCTATTATTGGTCTATACCCGTGGACACAAAAATATATCTGTAGTGAGATGAGTATAGCTGTGGGGCTTTAGTGGAGTGTATCCACAGTTAATTAATATTAATTAAATTGGTTAATGAGTTTAGCCAATTAATCTCATATCATTGGAGCTCTTGATCTATAGTCTACCAAGTCCCCTTGTTAGCTTACTAAAGGATATTAAAGAGGAATGATTTAAATTGTTCAAATCAATTTGAGGAAATTATATATTAATATGATTAATATGTAATTGATTATGGATGTGATCTATAATTCAAATTAAGTTGGAAAGAAACATTTGAATAAGATTCAAATAATTAATTCAAGTGCATTATATTAAAAAAGAATTAATTAATAAATAGAGAGGTGTTGCACATAGACATACGATGTTTATGATAATTAAATATATATACTTAAATTGGATTTAATTTATAAATAGTTATTTAATTAATGTGTTAATTAATTAAACAAGTGTTATTTAATTAATTGTGCACAAGGAAAAATTGGAAAAAGACTTGGAGAAGGGGGTTGACCCTTCTCTATATAAAGTCTTCCTTATGGCTCGTTTGGGTAAGCATTCATTGTGCAATTTTTTCCTAAGCCACAAAAAGAAATCCTCTCTACTATCCCAAAGCTTTTTCCTCCTCACCTTTTTCTAATAGTTGGATACCACCTATTCTTTTATTGGAATCCTTGAGAATAACAAGGTTATTCTCGTGGTTGTGTTCAAGATTGTTCGAGGAGATGTTCATGTTCAAGATCGTTGGAGGAGGCGTTTGTTGGAATATTGAGAGGGTCGTTCTAGGAGCTTTGCAATATACAAAGGTGAGAATAGTTCTTTCCTTTCTCTAAAGCATGCTATTTCATATGTTTATTGTACACATATTCTATTTAGTATACTGATTTTGTTTAAGTAAAAATGGATTAGCGGTATGCAAGGTGTTCACATGTTTCCGCTCGAGATTCGAATCCCATCAAGTTGAACTTCCCCTATCTGCTCAGGCTCGATGGATTTTGACATTGCCTATTATCGAGGTTATAACCAACACATCATTATGCATTTGATGAAGAATTCATCTTCGGATCCTTTGTCGTTTGGGTCGGCTTCTCTCATAAATTCACTAAAGATACCCTTTCAAATTAGGGCTTCAATTTTGTCTTTCAATTGGAGACAATCTTTTGTCATATGTCCATGATCTTGGTGAAAGAAACAATACCTTTGCTAATTTCGGTGGTGTGACCCTGTCTTCATCTATTCTGGCTCTCTTAAAAGATTCATGCGTTTTATTTCCATGAGGATTTACTCTACTGGAAAGTTGGTGGGGGTGTATTTTTCGAACCTTGGTATATTCCCAAACCTCATAGGCTCCTGGTCATCCACTCAGCGTTATTTGATCTTAGGTTGGATTTCTTCATTACTCTGTCTCTTTCCCGAGGCTGAAGCTAAGGTGACTGCGTCTTGGATTCGTCCGACCTTCCTTTGGATCGCAACAATTCTTTTGCATTGATGTACTTTTGTGCTATGATCACCAACTCTATATAGGTTTTCACTTCTCTTTTCCCTAAGGATCCTAGAAACTTCTTATCCCTTAGCTAATTGCTAATAGAGCTACGGAATCAGTGTATCCATCTACTTGCAAAGCTCCACCATTGAATCGCGCGATGTACTCCTTTAGGGTTTCTCGTGATCCTTGCTTTATAGTTAGGAGATGCGTTGTTGATTTTTGTTGATTACGGGCACCCCCCCACCCCAAAGAATTGAGTGACGAAAGCTCTTGCCAATTCTTGAGACGATCTAGTGGACTTTCTTTTCAACTGTCGAAACCATTATTTAGTCGGTCCTACCAAGGTGAAAGAGAATGCTTTGCATTTTATAGCGTCTCATACTCTCTGGAGTTCCATCCAAGACCATTATGAATCTAAATGTTCAATTAGGTCCCTCTTTCCATCATAGGACTTAATTACTAGAATCTTAGATTTTTGTGGAACTTCTTCCTCCATTATTTTATCGATGAATGGTGGATCTACCTGCTCTATTAAAGCTTCCAACTCTATTCCCTCTTTTACAACCTTGTATCGCATGTTTCCTTGCAGGTGTTTGATGTCCCTTTGTATTTTCAACAGGTCTGCTCTCTAGGACATCTCTTTGACCTTGGGTTTGGACTCCCCCTTTGAGTTATGATAACTGGTAGACATACAAGTTATTACAGCTCAAATAAGTAAAATAATGAGAGAATGTGATGGTAAAATAGGCAATATCATGTCCGAAAGCGCTAAACTAAAAGGAATTGCGATCGCGAGTTCTCATCACATAAAAGTAGTTAATTTACTTATTTTGTGAAGGTATAATGCGATGGCGCATATGAAATTACAATCCAAAGGCACAATGCGTCAGTGCGCTTGAAGTTGCGATCGCAAGTCATGCGACTGTAAGAAGTTTCTCAAATGGTGATCGCATAAAGACCTCGCATCAAGGCGACAACATAATAAATCGTGATGGGACGTAAAGCTGATAACAGTCGATTCCGAATTTAGTTGACAAGCCGTTAAAAGCCACACTGTAGCAAGTACATTGAACTTTCTGTGACTTTTAAACGGCACAACAGAGTAGGGAAATTAGTGCCGCCCATCATTGCAATCATTTGTAAGAAAAGCTGCTTCTGTTAGACATATTTAAATTATAATATGTTTAATTAAAGTATGAACTATGTATGTGGATTAATAATTTATCACATTGGGTTATTTTATTAGATTGGGCCCTATTATGTGATCTAATTAATTAAGGCCCTAGATTCCTAATTGAGTATGGATTTAATGGGTAGAAGCCCATTCCTAGTTAATTAAGGTTTAATGGGAACCCTAATTGAACTAGTATATAAAGAGACCTTAGGCTATGGTTCCCAAGATACCAAAGTGTCTTTTTTGAATCCCATTTAGAGAGAGATCCCACTTAGGGCATTTGGAGCTTTGGTTGAGAAAGATAATAGCCACCACGAGTCATCATAAATCTTTCAATGAAATCCGGTATGTATATATTCTCGACAATTTGACATGAATGATTCTAGGGTTTATCTACTCAATATAGATATAGAGTATTTATGCTAACAAGTGGTATCAGAGCATGATTTTTATGTTAAATTGTTGGTTTATATTTATTTACCATTGATCTTGATTTAATTTTTGGTAAACAAGTTTAAGAATAATAATTAAAAAAAAAACCCATTGATTTGATGAAATTCACGGGGAAATCTTATTTTTTTCCCTTTCCGTTTCGTGGGTTTCAATCCACTAAAAATACGTGTTTAAATATATATATATATATATATATATTATATGTGTTGCGCACGAGTTCGGTTGCTCGTCGTCGAAGGTTTCATTAGTTTCTTCTTTAATTTTCTTCTGGGTTTTGTGGGATTCTGTCCTTCAAAGAAAGAAAAAAAAAAAAAAGGAGAATTTGGGTTAAAATCAATGAAATTCAGTGTCATTGGCCATGGTGGAATTTTCGATTGGGGTGCGCTAGCATGGGTCTCGGTTGAGAATCAGTTGAGGTTTTTTTTTTTAAATTTTTTTTCAAAGTTTGATAATGGATTAAATTTAAATCTAGTTTTTAAATTGGTACTTTTTTGGATTTAAAATCTAGATTATTAGTCGATGATTTTGTGAATTTGAATCTAAAGTTTGATTGATGATTCAATTTCAAAATTAGATTGATCATAATATGAATTCTGGTTCAATCATGTTATGGATTCAAGATTGATTGATAATGTGGTAAATTTAAATTTAAATATGATTGATATTTTGGTGAATTTAAATTTAAATTTGATTGATGATATTTGGCGATGTTCACATGTTTATGTTGCTTTGATTGTATTATGTGTATGTAATTATTAAGTGAATATTGGTAAAGACTATTTGGTGTTCTTCCTCCTTTATTTTTGTATAATAATATTATTATATTATTGTGTCTTATATTTTCAATTGAATTGGTCAAAATAATATGTTACCAAAGTAGCCTCTGTTATCTAGATTAATTTAATTCTAAAATATAAGATGTGCATATTC
This sequence comes from Benincasa hispida, assembly GCF_027475165.1. Taxonomy (NCBI): domain Eukaryota; kingdom Viridiplantae; phylum Streptophyta; class Magnoliopsida; order Cucurbitales; family Cucurbitaceae; genus Benincasa; species Benincasa hispida. Next base: position 28,022,176 of record NC_143480.1, read on the forward strand.
ATGAATTTATGCAGATAATTATCGGCCCAAAGGAAGATAATTATTTGGCCAAATTGTGGGTATGCATGTGGTAATGAGTAGTCCAAAGAAAGGTTATTTTTTTTGACGGAGTTAATTGTTAGTACTTTGATTACTATGTTGAGAGTACCATTTACAGTTGGTGACATCAATGTTGTGTTAGGTATCTTGTTAAAGGGGCCCACCACATATGTGAAATTATTTTGTTATATTTTAATTGTGAGCATATGTTTTGTTGTTTATTGTTTCAGTTGGTCTTACTCAAATATCTGGAAATCTGAGTTCAACCCCTAAGTTGAATGGATCGAACTTCAAGATTTGGAAGGAAAGCTTAGAGATACTTCTCGGGTGTATGGATTTGGACCTTGTATTAAGGACCGATAAACCTACTTCTACTGAGGAACAACTAAATATGGCTAATATAGAGAAGTGGGAACGGTCAAATCGCATGTGTCTGATGATCATTAGGCACTCCATTCCAGAGTCTTTTTGGGGCTCTATCACAGAAAGTGAGAATGCCAATAAGTTTCTTGCTTAAATTGAGAAATATTTTGCTAAAAATGAGAAAGGGGAAGCAAGTAGTCTTTTGACTTCTTTAACTTCTATGAGGTATAAGGGCAATGGAAACGTAAGGGAGTACATTATGGAAATGTCCAATCTCGCAGGTAAATTAAAAGCACTTGATATCGAGATAAATGAAAATTTACTTGTGCATCTGGTACTTATCTCTCTTCATGCATAATTCACCCAGTTTAAGATAAGCTATATACTTAGAAGGATAAATGGAGTATTAATGAGCTTATCTCACAATGTGTGCAAGAAGAAGATAGGATTAAGAGAGAAAGGACAGAAAGTACTCATTTGGCAACATGCTCTCGTGATAAGAAGAAAAGAAAAATTGTGGATGCTGCAGAAGGGACATCTCAGCAGAATAAAAACAAGAAACAAGCTACTGAAAATCCTTGTTTTTTCTGCAAAAGGAAAGGTCACTTCAAGAAAGATTGTCCCAAATACGCCAAGTGGCATGTAAATAAGGGTAAACTTCTTACTTTGATTTGTTCTGAAGTTAATTTAGCTTCTGTACCTACAGATACTTGCTGGGTAGATTCTGGTGCTACTACTCACATAAGTATATCAATGTAGGGTTGCCTGAGCCGGCTGCCAAGTGATGCTGAAAGATTCATCTATGTGGGCGATGACAAAGTAGTTCCAGTTGAAGCTATTGGAAATATTAGACTACTTTTAAAAACTGGTTGTTATTTGGATCTGAATGAGACTTTTGTTGTACCATCATTTAGACGGAATTTAGTTTCTATTTCTAGTTTGGACAAATTTGGTTTTTCTTGTTCTTTTGGAAATAATAAAGTTAGTCTTTTTCAAGATTCTAAGCTTATTGGTACCGGTTCTTTAATTGATAATCTATATATGCTTCATTCTTTTGCTTCATTTAACAAGATCCTATTATCTAATTCATGTAGTACAAAACGTAAATTAAATGAGAATTCTGCTATGTTATGGCACAAACGTTTAGGTCACATCTCTAAACAGAGAATTCAGAGACTTGTGTCAGATGGAATTCTTGATTCTCTTGATTTAAGTAACTTCAACGTTTGTGTGGAATGTATTAAGGGAAAACAGACAAACATAAGAAAATTAGGTGCCAACAGATGCTTAGATGTCTTAGAACTAATACATATAGACATTTGTGGTCCATTCCCTACGGCCTCTTGGAATGGACAACAATATTTTATTACGTTCATAGATGACTATTCAAGATATGGGTACCTATATTTAATTCATGAGAAGTCTAAATCCTTGGATGTTTTCAAGTCTTTCAAAGCTAAAGTCGAACTTCAACTTGGAAAGAAAATTAAGGCTGTCAAATCTGATCGTGGTGGTGAATATTACGGTAGATATGATGGATCAGGTGAACAATGTCCAGGGCCCTTTGCCAAATACCTAGAGGAATGTGGAATCGTCCCGCAATACACTATGTCGGAAAAACCCAGCATGAATGGTGTAGCGGAGAGGCGAAATAGAACACTTAAGGATATGGTAGAAGTATAATTAGTCATTCTTCTCTACCAGAATCCCTCTGGGGTGAGGCACTAAAGACTGCAACATATATCCTTAATAGGGTACCTAGTAAAGTAGTAGTTAAAACCCCTTATGAGCTATGGACAGGAAAGAAGCCTAGTATTAGGCATCTTCACATTTGGGGTTATCCAGCTGAGGCTAGGCCTTATAGGCCTAGTGAAAGAAAGTTGGACTCAAGAACTATTAGCTGCTATTTTGTTGGGTATTCTGAGCACTCTCAGAGTTTCAAGTTTTATGATCCCACTTTTAGATCATTGTTTGAGACAGGAAATGCTAGATTCCTTGAGGATGTTGAGTTTGGGGGGGAAGATAATATAAGGAAAGTTGTCTTTGAAGAGGAATTAGTTTCTTTTACTCATGTGATTATAAATAATGTTCAGGCTTCAATTCCTGACTTCATTGTTGAACCAATTATAGAACAAGACAACATTGAAGTCCCCGTTGTTGAACCTGAAGTTCAAACTCAACAACCTCAAGTAGTGCCATTAAGAAGATCTACTAGAGAGAGAAGAAGTGCAATTCTAGATGATTATATTGTGTTTCTTCAAGAACATCAGGATGATGTAGGCGGAATGGAAGATGATCCAAACAACTTCCAACAAGCTTTACAAAGTTCTAACTCTCAAAAGTGGATAAGTGCTATGGAATAGGAAATAAAATCCATGAAAGACAATGACGTTTGGGAACTTGTTGAACTGCCATTAGGAGTGAAACCCATAGGTTGTAAATGGATATTTAAAACCAAAAGGGATTCACATGGCAATATCGAAAGATATAAGGCTTGTCTTGTTGCAAAGGGTTTTACTCAAAAGGAAGGCATTTATTACAAAGAGACTTTCTCTCCGGTTTCATCGAAAGACTCTTTTAGGGTAATCATGGCACTAGTAGCTCATTTTGATTTAGAGCTACACCGAATGGATGTAAAAACCGCATTTCTCAATGGGAACATTGATGAGACGATTTATATGGTGCAACCAGAAAACTTTGTGTCTGGTAATTCAATGTCTATGGTGTGAAAATTAAAGAAATCCATCTACGGTCTCAAGCAAGCCTCTCGTCAATGGTATCACAAATTCCATAAAGTGATAACCTCATTTGATTTCAAGGTGAACATTGTGGAAGATTGTGTATATCACAAGTTCAGTGGGAGTAAATCAATCTTTCTGGTGTTATATGTCAATGACATACTCATAGCTAGTAATGATGTAGGTTTATTGCATGACACTAAGAGATTTCTCAAAAGAAATTTTGAGATGAAGGATCTTGGTGATGCTTCTTTTGTATTAGGAATTGAAATACTGCGAAATCGTTCTTAAGGTATTTTGAGATTGTCACAAAAGAACTACATTGAAAAGATCTTAAGTAGATTTGGCATGAAAGATTGTGCGCCAGGAGATACCCCGATCGCTAAAGGTGATAAATTTCATTTAGGTCAATGCCCCAAAACCACACTCGAGACTAAGAAGATGCAGAAGATTCCCTATGCATCGGCCATTGGAAGTCTAATGTATGCCCAAGCATATACGCGTCCAGATATTGCGTTTATAGTTGGAGTGTTAGGCAGATATTTGAGTAACCCGGGGATGGATCATTGGAAAGCAGCCAAACGGGTTATGAGGTATTTACAGAGAACAAAGATTATATGTTCACTTATCGGAGATCAAAAGTTTTGGAGATCATTGGGTATTCTGATTCTGATTATGCTGGATGTCAAGACACTTTGCGATCCACTTCAGGCTATATCTTCATGTTGGCTGGAGGAGCTGTATCCTGGAAAAGTGTTAAACAAACACTTATGGCTTCTTCTACTATGGCCGCAGAGTTTATAGCATGTTATGAGGCATTCAATCATGGAATATGGTTGCAAAATTTTGTCACTGGGCTGCGGATAGTGGTTGGCATAGAAAGACCACTAAAATTATTTTATGACAATAAGTCGGCTGTGATGTATTCTAACAACAACAGAAGCAATACGAAGTCAAAGCATGTACACGTGAAGTTTTTGGTTGTTAAAGAAAGAGTTCAGAATGGTCAAATTTCGATAGAACACATAGGAACAAACTCTATGGTGGCAGATTCATTGATTAAAGGTTTATCACCTAAGGTTTTTCATGAGCATGTTGCTCATATGGGTGTTAGTCACTTTTCTGATTCCATGGTTTAGTGGGAGTTTGTTATTGAGGATGTTCTTTGACCTTATTTTGTTTATTTTCTATATAGAATAAAGTTGATGGTTTATGTTTTATTATCTGAACTTGTTTATCATGCATGAAGTTTAGCATAAAGTTTTTTTTTAGAATGATCTCATTAAGGAATTTGGACCAGTTGGAAACAGGCATGATCTAGATCACTTTGCATGCAGTTTCCATGCTATCCATCCATACTTGATCTATGTCATTGAATGTATTGGAATTGGTGATCAAGGAAGGTTTAGTTACAAGGGTAGTGATGAAAACCGCCTTGATTCCGTGCTAATATAGGAGATGGACCAGATTGAACTAAAGGGGAATTTTATTATTGAAATAACCTGTTTATACGCGCTTAAGGTTTATGTGATCTAATTATATTAGGTACATAAACATAGCCCAAGTGGGAGATTGTTAGACATATTTAAATAATAATATGTTTAATTAAAGTATGGGCTATGTATGTGGATTAATAATTTATCACATTGGGTATTTTATTAGATTGAGCCCTATTATGTGATCTAATTAATTAAGGCCCTGGATTCTTAATTGAGTATGGACTTAATGGGTAGAAGCCCATTCCTAGTTAATTAAGGTTTAATGGGAACCCTAATTGAACTAGTATGTAAAGAGACTTTAGGCTATGGTCCCCAAGATACCAAAGCAATAAACACTCAGTCTTTCTTGAATCCCATTTAGAGAGAGATCTCACTTAGGGCATTTGGAGCTTTGGTTGAGGAAGATAATAGCCGCCATTTTAGAGTCATCATAAATCTTTCAATGGAATCCGGTATGTATATATTCTTGACAATTTGACATGAATGATTCTAGGGTTTACCTATTCAATATAGATATAGAGTATTTATGCTAACAACTTCACCTTGAATTCTATAAATACCGAAAGCCACCAGAGAGAAAGGGAGTTAGTTAGTTAGTCCATTCCCGCACATAATTATACATATACATAGAGGACGGAGAGAGCACGGAGATGAGGGAAAGCCGAGAGAAATCGTTCTCGGACAGATCGAGAGACTGCCGAAAAGCAATAAAAAGGAGAGAGGGCCAACCCTTGTGAGAGTAAGAATCCACTATTAGAACAGAGTTGAAGTAATAAAGAGCAGTGTAGAAGGCCACAAGAAGCATGCCATTGCTTACCGGGCTTGTTATCTCTCAAATCCATTTGTTATTTTGTATTCAGTACTTTATTTGCAGAAAATAGAACCTTCATTTCAACCTATATTTAATCTCTCCATACCATACATGAGTAGCTAAATTTTTGAATGGGTTGAGAAGCACTTAGCTAGCATGACTGAAGATTTACATTTTATGCGATCATCTTGTCTTATGTATGCATCATTCACCCTTGGACATACTTGAGAAAGTAGTATAAAGATAGAATCTAGGCTTGAGAGAGTCAGATTAGATTGCATAAGCAAGAGTAGAAACTTAGAAATAAGTTCTATATGCTATTTACACATCGCATGTGCCCTAGAAATAGGATTGGTGGTATGCAGTCACCTTGTCTTATGTGTGCGTCATTCAACATTTGGACATACTTGACAGAGTAGTCCAAAGATAGAATCTAGGCTAGAGAAAGTCAGATTAGATCGCATAAGCAAGTATAGAAACTTAGAAATAAGTTCTATTGACATTTTAGCATATGCATCGCATGCGTCCTAGAAATAGGAATTGTAGCATTCTGCATTGAGAAATGTAGTACTGATATTAGATCGCATAATAACTTGTGCACAATCTTAGGAAATGTTAGCTAAACCCCTTCTCAACCCCTTCATCGCATACGTAACTCTACGCTTTCATCACTCCGCGTTCAACTCCGTCGCATAGGAAAAATCTAAATAAAAAAGCTATCCACTTCATTATTTTTACCACCGCAATAGAATCAAAGAGTGTCGCATATCTACTTAGTAGTCCCTGTGTTCGACCCTGGACTTACCAGGAAACCTAAGGAGGCTTATACTTGTGCCATGTTAGGAAAACTTGCATGATCACTGTTGACATAATTTTAATCCATAAACTTGTTGACATAAAAATTGATGCTTCTATTTTAAGCATGTGGACAAATATGAATATGAATGAATAAAATTTATCTTCTTATGTCATACAACGCATGGATGATTGCGATGATATGTGATACTACTTCTAGATGTATGCATTATTAACGATATGCTTGTAGTATGCTATGCGTTGTCACAAGTTTCCTTGTGTTGAAACCAAGTATAATTTCACTGCAAGTTTCTCGGAGTGATCCAAGGTCGAACACAGGGATTCTTTTAGATTGATTGTGTTACGTTCGTGGTATATGTGACCAGAGGTTTTTCAATTCAATAAAATTGTGGTTTGTACATGCGATAAAGTAAATTGTGTAGTAAAGTAAAGATAAGCGATAAAAATGCGATAAAAGTAAAGTGCGATAAGCTAAACCTAAGCTATGATGATACAAGATACAGGTTACATGATACAAGATACCGAGGTTGAGGCTGACTGTGAAGATTAAACAAAGGTCGTGTTATGCGGTGGCAAGGCTTATGTGCGAAGCAGAAAGAGAAAGGATAATTGATATAAACATCACAAGTTTCTTAATTGCGTTAAAGATATAAGTACGGTTACGCTTTCCCTTGGCGTACACCTCTCGGTGATCGATCGCGTTTCCTACATCTCTGTGGTGAAACAGGGATGAACGTAGTGAACGCAAGGTTGCTTCCATCTCTGGAAGTACTTCTTGCTTTAGTTAACGCATTCTTCTAACCTTCTCTCAATAGATCAGAATGACATCTTCACTTCTTCTAACTCTCCTTTCTTTTGACTACAATATCAAAATAAAGCAGTATAAATAACTTGTATTTCTACAAGTTATCACACTCCCAAATTTAGATATATGCTCGTCTTCAAGCATATCTTCTACTAAGGAAATAATGCTCAATTCTTATCCTAAATTTGTGCGTCGATCGGTTGCTCTGAATGCTCCACTTAGGCACATTACTTAACAATGCAATTTTCTTCTATCCTTGCTAATTCATATCAAAGCCCTACTTTATTCTTCTATACTACAAATTTCTGATAAAAAATGCATTTCTAGTTTTAAAAAGAATGTTTACCTCTTCTTGTCAAAACAACTGATGCGTCTAGATGCGGTGGTCAAATTTTGTGTCATTTATTAGAGACTATTGGTCATGGTTACACTCTTCGTTTTGGCTTGTTCCCATGGGTGTCATGCGAACATCCAACTACGGTTGTGCCAATTTCAACTTTAACTCATGAATTTCAGAGGAGTTTTCTCTTGCATTCTTTTATTTTTATTTTTCTCATTTCTTTCTCTTTTTTCATATTGCGTTGTTCTTGGAAACCCACCTTCGTTTTGGCTTGCTCCCACGGGTGTCATGCGAACATCCAACTACGAGTTCCTTTAACAACTAACTCTTATCAGGTTGGGAATATTTTTGAAGTTTCCCCTTGCGCTGACATTGGAGTTTATATGAAAAATGTTTTTTTAGATAAAAAATGAACGCATTTTTCTTAATGACCACATATTCTTGATCTCATTTGCTCAGACCTTCCCCACCCCCAAATTTAGAGATTTGCAAGGTTCTCATTGCATTGTTTGGACAGAATAGACAAATACTTAGACAAAATTTCAAAGAAAAGGTTTAAGTAGAATTTTGATGGGTAAAAGGAAAAGCGTGGCTAAGCTACAAATTAACTAAGTATTAGTTAGAAATTACAAATTATGGGAAATGTTTCTAAGTGTATGCATATTATACATCATGGCAGCACAAAAGAATAACGCAAAAAGAAAGATTAAGAACATTGCAAATATTGACAAAGGATGATAAAGAAGAGGCATAGGCACAAAGAGAGAATTGCTACTTAGTTGTATTGAAAATTAACTAAGTATACAAATAAGTACAAATAACACAATACAACAATTTTGGCTTGTACAAAGAATCAAAGAATTTAATTAAACAATGAATGAAATAAAGATAAAAGAATGGCCACATAAAAAAAATAATAAATGTAAAGATTATTGTTGAGGAGCATGAGGGTTTGGAGGAGGGCTCTGATGCGGTACGGGTGGAGTCTCTTCGAAAACCAGTTGCTGCCTGAGATACGGAGGCACCATGGGACCATGAAGATATGCTGTTAGAAAATTAAAGTACTCATGGTTGCGCTCCGCGAGCTGTCTTTGGTGGTGATGGATCGTATAAATGTTGCGCTGAATATTAATCAACGCCTCCCTTGACGTGGCAACACTGCGCTGAATATCGTCGACTTGCTCGATTACTAAATCAATTCTCTGGTTGAAGAAGGCTTGTTGCTGAGCGAAGAGTTGTTGTTTTTGGGAGAAGAGGGACCGCATTTTTGCTAACTCAGCAGTTAAGGAGGCGACAGTGGGTTGTGCCTGCGATGTCTCGCTAGCAATATTTTGGGGTTGGGCAGAGGTGCCTTCACCCAAATCGTGTGGGTCATCAACATGCGGCGGTGGAAGGGAATATATCGGTGATGATGCTGAAGGTGAGGATGGGCTGCTGGGTATGCAGTTGGAGAATTTGAGGGAAGGAGAAGATTGGTAAAGTGCTCATGAAGAGAAGAAGAAGATTGTGCGGGAGGACTTGGAGGGTAAATTATTAAGGGAAAAGTATCCAAGGGTTCTGGATCTTGTGTTGTTTCTTCTTGGATTTTCTCCTTTCCCTTATCATTTCTGCGGTGTCTTTTTGACTTGGGCTCTTGCGGGGCATTCAAATAAATGCTAGGCCTCTTCAAAGGGAGTTCAGGGCAGTGTGGGGAATCTTTGAGGAGCAACCTCAAAATCTTGACGTTTATTAGGCCGTGAACTTCTGCCATTGGGTTTTCATCAATGCCCACACCTAGTGATAGGCATAAACTTGAAACCATCCATGGGAAAAAGTACTGCCCTCTTATGTGCCCCACAAAACCCCTGATTTATCTTGCGATCAACCGACTTACATCGATTTGAATGTTGCGCGCAATGTAATATGCGGCCATAACTCGATCCCTTGAAATTGTCTAGTCATGGGAAGTTGGGATTAGCCGCCGTTTGACCAAATAAACCTAAAGCCGTGCCTTCAGAAGCAGAGTCTTGGATGCCAGGGTCTTAATGCCTTTTAAAGAAACCGACCACTTAGTGTCCGGTTGCATTAATACTCGCAACGTATCTTCCATTTTCTCTTCAGTGGGATCATCAATTGTTTTGTTGCCCCGTGCATCCGAGTTATCCTTCATCTGGTATAGTTCATTGATATCCCTTGCGCTGAAAGACATCGTTTGCCATTTTATGGTCACCACGTCCTTGGTGCCATGTAGTCATCCATGGTAGAAGTCGCGCACTACCTCTGGGACAACAATGGCTGGGCACTGGCAAAATGTGTCCCAACTATGTTCCATGATCACGCTCGTGATCAGATTTGGTAGTGGTGTTGGCGTAGGGAAAAAGCCCATCTCCATCAATAAGTCATCATTCTTCTTTTTTCTTGATGGACTCACCTTTGGTGTGGGCTTGCTACTCTTTGCGACTGCTTTGCCCTTTCTCTTGGTCAATGCAAGGCGGGATTGATGCCTTTGTTTTCTTTCCCATTCCTTGCGTTGTCCTCCTTCTCTCGTTTGGTAAGTTCCTTGCCCTTCTTCTTGCTTAAGCGCTGCCTGTTGGCTTCGCGCTTCCTTTTCTTCTCTCCTCTCATTCTCCTTTCTTCTTCTGCCTTCTTTTTCTTTTCTTCTTCTTCCTCTTCTCTCACTTCTCTTTCAAAATCTTCCACAAACTGCTTAGAGGCCAACAAAAGGCGTTATTCCTCTTCGAGCCACTTTATTTCTTCGAGTCTCGAGATCTCATTATTGCGGCGCACCTTCTCATCATGTAATCTTCTTCTTCTATCGCATTCTGCGATGATGAGTTTCACCCACTCCGTTTTCTCCTGTCTCTCTTCCTTTCTCCTCCTTTCCTTTTCTTCTAATGCGTTGATAAAAATTGAAGGGTCAACGGTAGATCCTTGCAGCGCATTCTCCTTATGACGCTGCATTAAGGGGGTATCTTCTCCTTCTTCGCCTTCGTTGGCCGCAAACAATTGCGTTGTTTCAGGTTGTGCCAACTCCCTAAGTTGTGCTGGTTCCCCCTGTCCTCCCTCACGGAGTTGGATTCCCCATCCATCTCTAGGCTTGCAGCCCTTTTCTTCTTTTCTTCTTCCTTCTTCAAGCGCCTTTCCTCACATCTGTGATCTTTCCTTTCTTCCTTCTTTTTCCTCTTCTTTAACTTGGCCTCTTCATCTTCTTCGTCCTCTTTCTTTTCTTTATTCTTTTTCTCTTTGCGATGATGGGATGGCTCACCTTCTCCAACCTTCTTTCCCTTGCTCTGCCTTTTCTTTTTTTTCTCCTCTTCCACCTCTGGTTGCTTCTCTGCCGCGACTTTCTCCAACGCGACTCTGATGGGTCCTTCATAGGATTCTACTTGCGTAGTTTCCTCAGGATCCTTTATAGCTAGAGTGCTTCTCCTTGTCTCCTCTTCCACCACTTCCTCTACCACCACCACTTCCTCCGTCATCGCCATTTTCTCAATCATCGCCACCGTCACCTCCTCCGTAAGCAGTGGTTGGTTTACAACCCCAGCCTCGGGCAGTTCTTCTCCTTTCTCCGGGTTACTCAGAATGTTTCTGAATACCTCCTTGTCATCTCGTCTCTTCTTTTCGCTTTTAGTGGAGACTGCTAGAGTTGGGAGTGAGGTGCTTTCAGTGCTTTTCCCCCTCTTGAACTGAAGTGGTCTGACGGCTAATGGGTTTTTCCGGGGTCTTCCGACAATTTTAGGAACAGTATGAGGTTGAGCAGCAAGACGATGACTAGCAGCAAAGAATGCTACCTCTCGCATGGAGAGTTGGTTTGTCGAAGGTGTTGAGGGTAAAGTGAAAGGTTGGGGAGTTTGGTCGGCCATGGATGCTGAGGTGAACGAAAGCTGGAAAACATTAGGGTTTCAGAGAAGAAGAAAGCTCGATATGCAGGGGCGCTAGGGTTTTAGATTGCAAATGAGGCAAAGTGTGCTCACAGACGGGGGTTGTCCTTTTTATAGGTTGGGCCTTAGTGGGCCCAATGTTATTTTTGCGGTGTTAGGCCTCGAGACACTTAAAAGGCCCGTCGTTTGACTCCTCTCATTTATAAGGTTTCAGAGTAAACATCCTTTCGTCTGTAAACTCATCATTTCTTTAGAATACGGAACGATTGGACTTCTCAATTTTGCAAAAAGAATTATCTTTAATGTTTTATTCGAATGGTGCAAGGAAAATATTAACCCAATGTGTTCACCAACGCAAATGCATCTTTGTAGAGGACGGGCAACAACGCATGCATCCCCGCAACACACCCCTTAACTAAACACATTTCTGGAGGATCGGGCGCACGATATTGCTACCAGTGCAACACTATCTCAACATAGTGCATTTTGCTAAGGATGGGCAAAGGGCCCACACGCGCGCAACACACCCCTCAATGCAACGCCTTTGAGTTGGATGAATGCAAATCGTATCTTGTTGGTTTAAGATGCATTCATTATCGCCATGCATACTAGATGTGTTTTATTTTATTATATAATTTTTTTTCATCAACGCAAGTTGCTATGACTTGTGGTAATAAATTTTCTTCTCATTACTCAATCATTCACCAATTAAAGAATAATGCATTAATGATGGAAAAGTAAAAGGAATTAAAACAGTACAGAAATAAATGCAAGGACAGTAAATGAAGAATAAATTCATAGTCATGAAACAAATTAAATGAAGCAGCAAAGACAAAGTTCAGAAATTCATAAAGACAAGAATTAAAGAAAGCATTTAAACATAGATGTTAGATATGGACCGGAAGATGATTTTCTTTGAATGAGCGCAATCCACACCTCTGCAGGTGGTTCATCTTGCCTGCCCAATGTCCTCAGGGACATTGCTCCTTTCCATGAGATTCTGGGGCTTCAGAGTTCCTGGGCAACATACCAGGTATTCTGTTTCTAAGCTCTGATGCCAGCTGGCCCACTTGAATCTCTAAGTTTCAAATTGAAGACGCCTGCGTCTGCATCACTACGTCATTTTCGTCCATATATTGTTTGAGTAGGGCCTCCAAGAGCTTCTAGAGGTGTTTGAAGATGAGGGTTACTGATTATGCGATTGCCTTGGTTGCCCTTGATTCGAATTATGGTGAAAAGGATTAGGGTTCCCTTGACTGCCACTTTGATGGTTGCTTGGCCCCCCTTGGTTAGGATTCCCTCCCCAACCGAAGTTAGGATGGTTCCTCCAACCCGTATTGTAGGTGTTGCTGAAGGGGTTTTTTTGGATGGCGCATACTTGCTGCATGTTTGATGGGAATATTTATGCTACATGAGCCCCTCCACAATTAACGCAACTTATTGTGGCCACTTGAGCCGGTGCAACAGGTTGCGTTGATTGTTGGGGGATGGCTCCTTGATGGATTGCCATCGATTGGAGTGGAGGTCACCGCGACCATCTGTATGGCCAGAGTCGTCATTATCTCCGCAGGGATAATGGCGGTGCCATTCTTTATTCTTTCGAAGCCTCTGCCTCCATAACCATCATCGATCTAGTCATCCATATTTCGTGATATATGGTCAAGGATGACCTTGGCCTCGGTATACGTCTTATCCATAAAACCTCCTGCCGCGGAGGCGTCAACAATAGCCTATGTCAATCTGTTCAGGCCATTGTAAAATGTCTCTATCAAAACGCAATCGGGTATTTCGATATACGGGCAGTTCTTCATCAATCTTCAAAATCGTACCCAGGCGGTGCTCAGGGTCTCATTGTCCATTTGCTCAAAGTTCAGCACGTCCTTTCGTTGCCTTGCGTTGACGGCCGGGGGGAAGAACTTCTTCATGAATCACTCAACCAGCTGATCCCATGATGTAATCTTGTTTGGTTCTAGTGAATGAGCCCACCTCTTGGCTTCGTCCCTCAAGGTGTAAGGGAATAAATACAGTCTAATACCCTTAGGGGTAACACCAAGTAATGAGAAGTTGCCGCACATTTCGACAAAACTGGTCAGGTGAGCATGCAGGTTTTCACCTTGCAGACCCCCAAATTGCCCTGTGTTCTGGAACATTTGGAGCATGACCGATTTTATTTCGAATCTTGCGTTCTCCTCTACTGTAGGCCTCAAAATCCCAGGCAAAAAATCGTATAGATTGGGCACCGCGTAGTTCCTCATGGGAATGTTGTGGTCAGTAGCAAGGAACACTGGATCCTGTGCTAGCCGTACCACCCCTTGATTTCTTGCGAGAGCCACATTGTCGTTATTATCTGCCATATCAGCTGCTTTCTTTCGCCTTACTCGATTCTGGTGTGCTCATGCGCGAAAGGTATGCTTGATCTCTGGGTCAGCTATGAATTTTGGTTCGGTACCAGTACTCATAAACTGTCAGACTGCTCTCTGCATTGAACAGCCAGTACAAAGAGATTTGTCTTGCAAAATACCACAAACATTCTCAAATAATAACCATTAACCAATCCTCGACAATGACGCCATAAACTTGTTGACATAATTTTAAACCATAAACTTGTTGACATAAAAATTGATGCTTCTATTTTAAGCATGTGAACAAATATGAATATGAATGAATAAAATTTATCTTCTTATGTCATACAATGCATGGATGATTGCGATGTTATGCGATACTACTTCTAGATGTATGCGTTATTAACGATATGCTTGTAGTATGCTATGTGTTATCAGAAGTTTCCTTGAGTGATGATCCAAGGTCGAACATAGGGATTGTTGTAGGCTGATTGTGTTACGTTGATGGTATATGTGACCGGGGGTTTTTCAATTCAATAAAAGTGTAGTTTGTACATGCGATAAAGTAAATTGTGCATTAAAGTAAAGATAAGCGATAAAAATGCGATAATAAAGTAAATTGCGATAAAAGTAAAGTGCGATAAAAAAACCCTAAGCTATGATGATACAAGATACAGGTTACATGATACAAGATACCGAGGTTGAGGCTGACTGTGAAGATTATACAAAGGTCGTGTTATGCGGTGGCAAGGCTTATATGCGAAGCAGAAAGAGAAAGGATAATTGATATAAACAGAGCAAGTTTCTTAATTGCATTAAAGATGTAAGTACGGTTCCGCTTTCCCTTGGCATACACCTCTCGGCGATCGGCCGCGTTTCCCACATCTCTGTGGTGAAACAGGGACGAACGTAGTGAACGCAAGGTTGCTTCCATCTCTGGAAGTACTTCTTGCTTTAGTTAACGCATTCTTCTAACCTTCTCTCGACAGATAAGAATGGCATATTCACTTCTGCTCTCATAGGTGAAGATGTCGTCTAGCATGCTTTAGCTAAACATCTTTATTTCTGTCGCATAGATTAAGTTACTTGTTTAATTTATTAATCACCACGAAATTAAGAAAACATCATGGAGAAAGCGACTAATGAAGGAACAGAAATAGACAGAAATGTGGAAATGAAAGTGATCATGGCATTTAATTATAAAATCAAGTGTCTGATACATGATTGTGAATGATTTAGACTAAGAAGATGAAATACAATTGATGAATAAGAGTTAGAAACAGATACAGAAGAGTGCCAATGTCTTAACCCCGATCTGGATGGAGAGATTGCTTGCCGGCGTAGATGGAGTGAATGGAAGGATGAGCTTCCCTCTCAGGCTTGCTCAACCGGTAGAGTTGTTCTAGGTATAGAGCTTCACGGTAGGGATTTGGAATGATTCTCCTTGAGACTCACCTCTTGGCCTTGTCTTTTTTCTTCCTGGATCTTCTCCGATCAGCACTCAGATCAACCTCTCTCTCAATAGCTTCGTATCAATTATCCCCCGTATCAAGTATATCTTTTCAGTGATTCTTTGAGGGTATTTATAGATGAAAGCTTTGACTCTTTGACTTGTAGTCCTCACTTTATTGTTATGGAAATTTCGAGAATGATGGAATAAATATTCTTTCTGTTATGCAATCAATCCATCGAAAATGCACAACGGTTAGTTGTCCACGTGTCAAAATCCTCCGTGATTGCGTTGCTCATTTGCATCTTTCAATCGTGTGCCCACATGCGGTGTTAGTTTTGGTTACCGCATGCGGTTGAAGTTGTGTTGATCGCAAATCTCTTGATCAATTGTTGCATGCGCCGTCATTGCGTTGATCGTCTATTCATTCTTGTATGATGGGCGCAATGCGATGTAGATGCATTAATCTTTTTCTCTTGAGCCATGAGCACATACGGTGACTTGATTTCCTGCAAAATAGACTTGAAATATTCTTTTCAACCATCGCAATGGTGTTAGTGGGTGTATTGACGATAACTTATAATTCTTGTATTTCTTAGTTAATTTCCATACAATTGACGCAACTTTCCTCTCTTTTGACCGTAATATCTAAATAAAGCAGTATAAATAACTTGTATTTCTATAAGTTATCAATCACCACATAACACGCATCATCACAAACTCACACCATAACACCTCATAATTTCACGCATCAAGTTGCTGCGCTTTTTTTCAATCCAGTTATGTAGGTCTGTCTCGGGGTAAATTTTAATTGTTTCCATTTTCCAATCTGTCATCCGATGAGAAGCTCTGCCTTAACTTTGGCTTTTATTATTCCCCCTATTATGCATGTATGCCACAAACTTTAGCTTTCCATTCTCACTTGCTGCTATGCCACAAACTTTAGCTTTCCATTCTCACTTGCTGCTTCCTTTATTCGAATTTCCTATCCTTGGTTTTGAGGGTTTCTCTCACCCTCTACCAGTGGTTCCTTTTCTTTTACCCTGCACTTGACTGTTTGCAAAAGATAGAGATGGGACTCCTCATGTCTTCTATCATTGGTGCCTTTCCCTTGGCCGGGTCTCGTAGTAGTTCAAGTTCCTTACCCTTGTTACATTGATTACCTGTGGATCGATGGCTTTCAGTAGTTGAGTAACATTCTACACTATCCCATCCACTTTTGTTTCTAGATCCTCAAACTTGGCTTTGTCATGCTACCCTTCGTATTGAGGCCAAGGCCGAGGAGACTTGACCTTTCGCACCCTTCGATGATGGCATTCTTGATCGGAGCCTTCTTCACTTACATTCAAATTTGCAAACCTTCAACTCATTTTGGATTAATTTTTTCGGGTTTTTCTTTGCCAAGCAAATATTTTTCCCATAGACGGTGCCAATTGTTGATACCAAATTTTGGTTAGAAAGATTAGACTAACCTTGGAAGAGGCTTCAACGATAATTTATATTTATTAGGGAAGTGAGCTTGCCTGCAAAAGAATAGAAAATTGCACATCGGTATGTTGTAGGTCATACACACTCCGATGCTTAAGTCAAAAAGGGTTTGAAGGTTCTCAGTCTAAGTTTGAGTTATCAATTAGCTTATCTTGCTTCTCTCCTTTCTTCTTTATTTATAGGTTATCATCCTCGTCTCTTTCCTTCTCTATTTCCTAATCACTTGTCCCTTATTTTTTTTAGAATTCTACATAGGATCGCAATTATGCCCGGACCGAGGTTGACTGGTTTGGTCTTCTTATTGGATATATGTGTGAGCTTCTTCCTTGTGTACTTGGCCTTTTGGGCTTCTGGTTGATGAACCTTCCCTTGGGTTTAGCCTCGTCCTTGACCTTGGTCAGAATGAGGCCGGCCTATTTATTTGATTCCTAACCCATTTTCTTTTATTTTCCTAGTTGACTTTTTTGCCCTTGGTTCGAGAATCCACCCGTAACATTGTCGATTTCTTATACTTTCTTAATGACTAGAGACACATATGACACTACTAATTAATATTTTATACCAACAATCAATTAATTGTTTAAATTTCAAAATTATTTTCTCTCTCAATGTAATTAATAATTTCTAACTAATGTAAACAATTTTAAAATGACCCATTAAAATTTAACAAATATTGGATTAAATTTTATTTTGATGAACTTAGTTTTTTTTTTAATTGTTATGAATTTATTTTTTTCCATCTAAAAATCTATATAAATATTATTAATTTTTTTAGTGTTAGATGTGGAGATAAGTTTGTGTTCACTTCATTAAGTTCATTGAAATTTACCATAAATAGATTGTAATCTTTTATAAGAATTTTACCACTCCAATATCAAAATCCCTAACTAGCCTAGTGGTAAATTTTTCTTCTAACTCCCTTTAAATCTAAGTTCAAACCGCTATTCTTTAACCTTTCAATTTTTTTTTTTTACCACTCCAATAATGAGGTGAGAGAAGACCAAAGAAAATGAATGAGTTAGAATACCAAAAATCTTGCATTCATTTACATAACTAATGGTGGAAAGAAAATGTATGAGTTAGGATACCAAAAAATTTACATTCATTTACATAATTAATGGTGGAAATTAAATATATTGATCTTTAATAAGTTATAAATTATCTCAGAGTTTTAAATGTATCTATAATCTATAATCTATAATATCTAAGAAAATAAAAGATTTGAAAAACACTTGTAGACTATGTTACCATTTATAATTTCTAAATTTAGACTTCAAATTCTATTTAAAAAATTATTTAAAAATAAATAGAAAATTTTGTTCTTTAATTTTGACCAATGTTTAAAATTATATGATCTATTAAAGTATTAAATACAAAAGATTGAAAAAACAATTGTTCTTATTTTGATATAATATTTTATTTAAACATTTTAGTTGGAGAAAGTTATTATTCATTGGTTTAATTTTTTTTATTAAATTGAACTGAAAATGAAAATAATAATAAAAATATTATGAAATTTTCAAATTCTAAATTTAACAAATGATGCTATGTTTATTTTTTCTATAATCTTAACTAGTGATACTAAAACACGAACAAAAAAAGTCTAACATTTATGTGACACAACGATAAATTTGTCTAATAAGAGAAAAACTGTGAACTGCAAAATAAGAAAATATGTGCACCAATGTGGTACTTGCAACACATGCTTTGATGCTTAAGTCATAGAGTGGATCAATGCAACAAATTAATAGTTTGTGAGTGAAGAATGAACTTACTTCCTTTAGTGCTATCATGATGTATCTATTAGAGTGGTTGATCTAGGTTGTCCTGATAGAGTCTCAGTGTTGCTTCAGAATAATTCTTCAATTCACCAGGCCAAGAGCGCGTGCCCTTTTTCGTGTTTGACTAGTGGCCAGGGCTGTAAGCATCTTCCTGTTTGGATTTGTGCCCTAAAGCCTCGAAATTAATTAATGATTTAATTTAATTATTTTAATTCAATATTAAATTATCCATTACAGTAAAAATCAAATGTTATTGGATATAATCTTGAACAGTATGTGGTTGACATATGAGTAAATCATATTTAAGAAATAACTTAAATGGTCTATAGTATATAGATGAGATTGGATGCCTTATCCTGGTGACATTATGGATATAACCCACTTTGTAATTATTACAAAGATTTGATCCAAATTGTTCATGTGAATAAATGTGAGTTGAAGGATCCGAAACTCAAGGGAACCATAAGAGGAAGCAAGATCGTCCCAAATCCCATTTTTCATTGAATATAAATTTTACAGTAAAACAAAGAAACAAGATATGCATTAATACATAAATTACAACATGCAACAAAAGGTTTTAGAAACCTTATCTTTGAAGATGCAATATGCAACACCACATGATCACAGTGACCACGAACTCACCAATCTCCAAGATTACGAACACAACGAACAACCTCCAAAAATCTCGACTATGTCGAGTTGAGTACGACACTACCACAATGGCTACCTTGGTATTCTCGGTGTGAGAATCTAGAAGTGTGGGTTCTGTGTGGACTTGGTTAGAGAACGAGATAGGAGAAAGAACAATCGTGTAAATGATTGAGCAAGTAGAAGATGACAGAGATCCATCAGTATAGACGATGCCCGATCGTTTAACAAATACTATACGATCGTTTAGCAACAGCTCCACGATCGTTTTGCTAAAAGCCAACTCAATGAACTATCGTGTAGTGTCACTCCACGATCATCTAGTCTCTCTTCAAATATCGTTTAGTGAATCTCATTCACTTGACAACATCTATGTGAGATTTTTCCAAGAATGATAATTCTCAAACCAACTTCTAAAATTAAGAAAACATTTTTTCTTTTCTATTTCATGGTCCTTAATGTAAATCTCATTTACATTAATCCTCCACTTGATGTATCTCATACATCACACTTATCATATCATATATAATTGAACTACCTCTTGTCAATTTGAACATTTCAAATCAATACCAAGAACTGATTCTCAACTTGAATCCATTGAGCTACCAAGGGGATCTTATGGACCTGTAGCTCGAAGCTCCAACGGTATGTGAATAACTGACTAAACTCTTTAGTCACGGGATCCACCATCCGTTAACTGGCAGGCACTCCATTAAAGACCGACAGCTGAACTCTCCTTACTACAAATATATTATGTGTCCATATCAACCAATCAATAGTGTGATAACCCTTCACAGATCGCTCGTAAGTACAGTTGGGCCAATAATCGTTATGCCCCTATAGTTACATTTAACTCCATAAGTATCACCAATCCCTCTAATGAACATAAGTCATAGTCTTACTATGACTGAATTCTCTCTTCCAAAGAGAAGTTGTGGCCACTATGTTCAAGACCTGGAATCAACTCTTAATGGAGCAATCTATCTACTTATCCCTGCTTCGGGGAAGGAGTGAATTTCATGTTGTGTAACTGAGTTTCCAGCTCCCAAATTAGACAATTTCCCAAAAAGGTAGTCACGTTGAGTTGGCAATCTGACCACTCTCACACATACTAATCAAAGGACCGCCCTCAAAGGCATGAGTTTCCAAAACATTCAGGATTGAGGTGATGTCACCTATGGTCGTTTAGGTGAGATGTAAGTCTCAAGTATCAATGGTATTATATACAAAGACTAGTCATCTCGTGGTCCGGTCTTATCCAAACTCTTTGTATAGGATACCCCCGCTCGCATGTCTCTACATGAATGGTCAGGTTCTACCATTTGTAGTAGTTCATAACACTTGCAAATCTCTACAAAGCAGGTCATATCCATAGTATCACAAGGATCAGGTATCCCTCCTTAATCCTTATACTACAGACCTTTTTAGGTTATCACTTAAGGCATGATCCACTTGTATATCTTATATACATGCTTAAGTTTACATACAATAACCATGGAGCTTTGTTTATTGGACATGAGTAAAAGCCAAATAAAATAACTCTTATTTTATTCACAACAATCTGTATAGATTACAAACTATGAGACTTTGGGAGAATTAGAACACCAATCCTAACAATCTCCCACTTGCATTAATGCCTCGGGAGACTAATGTACAATACAAGATAAATACATGTACAATATACAATAAACTAGGGCATCCCTTAGTATCATCTCCTACTTGCCCTAGACAAGATGCCGCATGTCCCCCAGACCCAAACTCTCCAGGTGACCCTCAAACACTTTAGCCGTGAAGGCCTTTGTAAATGGATCAGCAAAGTCGTGCTCTGACGCGATCTTCGTGACTATCACATCGTCGCGATGCACAATCTCCCTGATCAAGTGGTATTTTCATTTTATATACTTGCCTCGATGATGACTCTGAGGCTCCTTCGAATTTGCTATAGCCCCGTCGTTATCACAATAAAAAGTGATTGACAAATCCATATTTGGAACAACTTTCTAATCTGTAAGGAATTTCCTCAGCCAAACAACCTCCTTAGCTGCTTCCCAAGCGGCTATGTATTCGGCTTCCATAGTGGAGTTTGCGCATTCTTGCTTGATGCTTTGCCACACTACAACCCCTCCATTCAGAGTGAACACTAACCCCGATATCGATTTACGAGAATCTCTATCAGTCTGAAAGTCATAGTCTGTGTATCCTGTAAGGATCAGATCCTTATCTCCATACACGAGCATATAGTTCCTCGTTCTCCAAAGATACTTGAGGATCATCTTGACCGTTGTCTAGTGATCAAATCTTGGATTGGATTGATATCGACTGACAATCCATAATGCATAGCAAATGTCAAGTCTGGTACATAACATTGCATACATTAAACTTCCAACAGCTGATGCATAGGGAATCTGTCTTATTTCTTCAACTTCTTGAGGTGTCTTAGGACATTGATCCTTAGACAAAACGATTTCATGCCTGAAGGGTAACAAATCCGTCTTAGAATCCTGCATCCTGTACCTGATCAAAATTTGATCGATGTAAGATGCTTGAGATAAAGTTAACCTCTTGTTCTTACGATCCTGAATGATCTGGATCCCGAACATATTGTGTCTCACCCAAATCTTTCATTTGAAACTGGGTAGCTAGCCACTTTTTAATGTCAGTCAGAAACCCTACATCATTCCCAATGAGTAGGATATTATCCACATATAGTACTGGGAAAGCTACTGAGCTGTTGATGATCTTCTTGTAGACACAAGGCTCATCAACGTTCTGATCAAAGCAAATGATTTGACAGCACTGTCAAACCTAATGTTCCATGATCTAGACGCTTGTTTCAGCCCATAAATGGACCTATTAAGCTTGCAAACTCTTTGCTCTTGATCTGGAACTACGAACCCCTCTGGTTGAGCCATGTAGATAGTCTCCTCAAGATTACCATTATGAAATGCAGTCTTGAAGTCCATTTGCCATATCTCATAATCATAAAATGTGGTTATGGACAAGAATATCCTAATAGACTTGAGCATGACAACAGGTTAGAAAGTTTCCTCATAGTCCACTCCCTCAACCTGGGTATAACCCTTTGCCACAACTCTAGCCTTAAAGGTTTGCACCTTTCCATCTACACCTCTCTTTCACTTATAGATCCACTTACACCCTATATATCTTACCCCATCAGACGAATCCACAAGCTCCCAGACATTATTGAAGTACATAGACTCCATCTCTTGGTTCATGGCGTTAATCCATTCATCCTTGTCAATATCTTCCATTGCTTTCTTAAAAGACAATGGATCTTCAACCCCTCATTAGAAATGACGTTCTGGACTTTAGTCAAACCCATGTAGCGATATAGTGGGTTCATAACCCTCCCACTACGTTGAGGCAGTCTCAACTCTTGAGCTAGTTAACTAGATGTACCGACCTCAACAACTCTTATTGATCTGTCAATCTTTTCAATACTTCTTGTTGAACCCTTAGTGGTCTCAGTCTCACTAGAAATCTCAAAGAAAAAAGCTTATTTCGTGGTTTATGATCCCTAATATGGTCTTCTTTCAAGAAGATAACATTTGTAAAAATAAACACTTTGTTCTCACTCGGATCATAGAAGTATCCACCCCTCGTTTCCGTGGGGTAGCCTGCAAAGAAGCAAACTTTCAAACGCGGTTCCAACTTCTTCGGGTTAGTCAGAAGCACATGGACCGGACACCCCTAAATCTTGAAGTGGCGTAAACTACCTTCATGGCCTCTCCATAACTCGAAAGGTTTTTCAGAAACACTTTTCGAGGGAACATTGTTCAGAATGTAGCAAGCAGTCTCCACTGCAAAACCCTAAAATGAGTTTGAAAGATGAGCATAACTCATCATAGGCCAAACCATGTTCAACAAGGTTCTATTTCTCCTTTCTAATACACCATTCTGCTGAGGTGTACCTAAGGCCGAGAGTTGAGAAGCAATCCCATGTTGTATCATATAATTCTGGAATTGGAGGACCATATACTCTCCACCACGATCAAATTGTAGTGTTTTTAACTTCAGCCTTATACTCCTTGAACTTGTCAAGGACTTCAGACTTACGTTGCATTAGGTAGAGATACCCATACCTTGAGTAATCATCTATGAAAGAGATGAAATATTCATACCCACCTTGAGCTCTAACACTCATCGGTCCACAGATGTCAGAATGTACAAGCTTCAAGGCTTCCTTGACTCTATAACCTTTTCTAGTAAAAGGTTGTTTGGTCATCTGGCCTTCCGATGGAACTCGAGATATACGCAGCGGAATAAGGACCTAATTACACTCTAATTTCTTTTAATTTAAAGGAAAAGATGCATGCAATTGAAGGAAAAACAGTAATTAAAATTACCTTTGTAGCTCCCGAAAAACGCTTTTCCTCGCTGAATCTCGACCTGAACTCTTCCGAACCACCACTAGAGTTGACCTACTATCCTCTGGACTCAGAATCTGGTTGTGGGACCCGATAGATGAAGAAAACAGAGAGAGAGAGAAAGTGTAACGACCCGAGTTCAGGAGGGGTATTGAATGAATTGGTATCACATCTGAACGAGAGGGATCCTGAGGACATGAAAGTATGGTTAAGAAAGGCTTAAAATAATTGAAAGTTACTACCTATACCAACAAGGTGCACCTTCCCTTTCGGTGGCTTGGGAAAAAGAAATGGATTTTCCTTTTTGGTTTTTGGGTTTTCCTTTTTTCAGCCCAAATTTTAGAAAACAATTTTGCAAAATGTCAAAAGTTTTTTCATTCAAAATGAAGTCCAATTTATAGAAAAAAACCATGCAACAATTGCATGAAACAAATCCATAAAAATCCAACACCTAGAATCCACTATCTAAGTGGGCTTAATGTCCCCACTATAAGCCAACAGCTAGCCCACTATTTTGTTAGTGGAATTATCCAACAAAAGTTTAGATTTTCCCACTAACTTTAGTCAAAGGACAAAATAGTCATTTGGTCAAAGTCAAACTTTGACCAAAAAGTCAATATTTTGGCTTTTTATGATTTTTTTTCGTGTTGACTAATTTTGACCTCCCGAGCATGAATCTGCATTCATTTTCTCGAAATTCAAATCACATTTGAATATAAGGCCGGTCAAAATTTGACTTTTCAAAGTCAAAGGTCAACTCTTTGACTTTTTACATCTTTGACTATTTCCATGATTTCTGAGCTTTCAAATATGAACGTATTCATATTCTTGATATTTAAATCATATTTAAATATTAATGCTGTATTTCTAAATTGAAAAAACCCGACCACTATATCACATATACTTGTCGATTTCTCTCTCTTCACCTAATTCGAACAATTCGAATCATTCTATCATACTGTTCTAAGTTTATTCTATATGAGCTAGTAAGGGAACCTAATGGACCTATAGATCATGGGATCCAACGATCCGAGATTAGCTGGCTAAACTCTTTAAACGGAGCTAATCAACATTTGTTAACTAACGGGTCATTCCACTATAGTCCCATAGTTGCACTCCCCTCACTATAGATATATTTGTGTCCATTTGATATAACCATAATTAGTAAGCTAATCCTTCACAAGTTGTTCATAATCTCGATTGGGTCATAAAAACCGTTTTACCCTCAAGACTACATCTTGTTCCTTAAGTTCCACTGATTCTCTAATGAACAATTGGTTTAAGGTCCAACCTATAAACCAAACCCCTCTTGGGCAAAGGAGAGGGTGGGGCCCCTTGTTCAAGACCTGGATTCAGTACTAAAAGGAACAACCTATCTACTATCCCTATAACGGGTAGGAGTGAATTCCATCTTGCACCTTATGTTCCCAGCTATCCACCTGATCTTACCCCTGAAATGGAAGGCTTATTAGGCCAGTGATGATGAGCTGCCCTTACCTATGCACATCTAAGGATAATTCCGAGTGAATAGGAGTTCATAGTTAGCTCTGGATTAAGATTAAGTCACCTAGGTCATCAATTAATGAAATAGTCAGTTTTATACATAAAACAACATTTAGAACGTAAAAAGTGACTATTTCATGGTTCAGTCTTATGCAAACTCATTACATAGTATGCCCCCACTCACATATCTCTATATGAACAATTCAGGATCACATCGTTTATATTAACTACAAAGTGGGCTGCATCCATATTATCCCCAGAATAAGGCGCCCAACCTTATTCATATACTATAGACCATTTTGGCTATATATTTGAACTTGATCCACATTTATATCACTACATAAAGTTCAAACTACATTAAATAGCCTCAGGACCTTAGTTAATTGGATTCAAGATTACAATTTTAATAACAACTTTATCGAAAACAAAATAGAATATGTTTACTAATTTACAAACTACGAGTTTTAGGACATAAAATCCAACACCTTCGAGGCATGATTCACACACCGGCAAGGAGTTTACTTCTAAAATCGTTAGAAGTCCACTTTTCGCCAACTCCTTAATCCTATTGAGGTTGATGTGACCTAACCTTAGATGTCAAAGATGGGCGTTTTCCTTAGGAGAAACATTTGGTCTTTTAGCTATTATTGTTGTACTGAACATTTTAGTGTTAAACAAGGCTTTTATGACTAACGACCTTAGTATATATAAGTTACTTTCCATTGAACCAAAAGAAATCTCCATTCCATTCTTGAAATAAACATTTTATTCTCAGAAAAGGAGACGGTATAACCTTGTTCAATGAGACAAGAAACCGAGATTAAGTTCCTCTTGATATGAGGAACTATGAAAACATTATCCAGTAACAGATAACGTTTCTTGTCCAAAAATAACTTCAGCCTGCCTACAACAACCACTGAAACAACCTTACCAGTACTGACTCGAAGAATCATCTCTCCCTGTGGCAACGTTTTCAAGGAACTGAATCCTTGGTAAGAGGAACTGACAAGAATAGTAGCACCTGAATCAAAGACCTTGGTAGAATCATCATTCTCTACCAAACACGTTTCCAAGAAAAATAAATCTGATTTACTGTCTTTAGTCATCCTCCTCTTTTGGAGAGTAGTGGGAACAGTATCAGAACCTAAATAAGCTCTAAGTTTGATTTCAGAGAACACTTCTCTTCTATGAACTTTAACAGAGTCAGCAACACTTGCTTCCTCTTCTTGGAGTTTAACTTGGGAACTGACACTACTGATTTTGTCATCCATCCCTTTGTGCTCGAAAAGTAAGAACTAACGTTCAAAGAAATTGTGCAACGAGTCCATGATCTCATGTGCAACGACGATATTTTCAACCCTTTTGGCCAAAACATCAGGTATGTTAACCAATATGTGAAGTCGGGCCAATGAATTAGCCTTCAACTACACCTCATATTCATTACGAACACTTCATGGTGCATTAATGGTCGGGACTTGAGAACATTCCTCAACCATGAAAAATTCGAGGTCGTTTACCATGAAATATGTTTTACAAGATTCTTTCCACTATATGTAATTGGTCAAACTAGAGGCATTAAACAGAAATACAAACATGTTGCTGAAAACAAAAACACATTGACCTACGTTAGGTTTTAAGCAAATACCCGTTGAAAAAACAAACAACATCCAATAAGGTTTAGCAAAACTAACATGAACCCTGTGTGATATCTAGTTTCTGAATGACGCTTCAAAGGTTTAGGACAAAAGCCGCTGAAGGTAGGCCAATTATCCCTCCTCTGAATTAAGAAATTCTCAACCAGCCATTAATAATAGAACAACTCTTGCTTCTATAACAACTAGCCATCATTGATTTGGTCAAGAAATTATTAACTTACTTAACAATTTTCCATAAGTGTGACCCACCATTTTAGGCCATAAAGTTCCACCCTAAACAACCAATCCGAAGGAAAAAAAATCCGGTTGGGGCAAAAATTAAAGCGAACCTATCCATTTCTGAAGTTCACCTTGATCTTGACAACCTGTACAAAACCCATCCGAAGGGGAACGATCCCAGGGCGCCACGAGGGAGTATAGAATGATCTCACGGTGCAAACCGATTATAGAGATTGTAGGATGTGTTAACACACACCCTTCACCCACTTACTATAAACACTCTCTCTGTCCACCTTGATATTGACTCATGCAAATATCATCTGAAGGGGGATGCTCTCAGGGCACCACGAGGCCAAGCATGAATCTCACGGCATAAACATTCAGGGAGAAATATGAGTGGAATCATTGACATATCATATACATCTCTTCCTCCCACTAAGTATTTTATAACCTAGGGTTTAGTTTTCTTAGAAAAAAACACGGCTAAGAATTTTAACTAAGTGACTTTTTAGGTTTGCCCAAGAGTAACATTTACCTTGGATAGTTGAAACAACTTTTGATCATCATCCATTAAACTTTTTAACGGAGTCTTTGACCAATTGTCGCATGCTTGCAGAAAATCTATCCAATTCACCTTTCCAGGTAGGTTCCCTAGTAGGGGTGTTCCCTTTCTGTTAGCTTAAGTACCCCAGCCTAAATAGAACCTTAGATAAAAGGTCTCTTATAGATAGATTTAATACAATTTTAATATTTTATGCCAATCAATTTAATCCTATTAAACTGATTTAAAAAAAATTAAACTAGGTTGCTAATCCCATTAGAACCTTTGAACTTAGGTCTATCTCAATCCAATTTTAAAATCCTTTTAAAACATGAGTTTACCCTAAGTCCGCATGCAACTCTTTCTTATCGATTTCAGTTCTAATTTCTATTATAACGCTTATAACATAAACAACCAAAACCATTCACAAC
Source organism: Benincasa hispida (assembly GCF_027475165.1). Taxonomy (NCBI): domain Eukaryota; kingdom Viridiplantae; phylum Streptophyta; class Magnoliopsida; order Cucurbitales; family Cucurbitaceae; genus Benincasa; species Benincasa hispida. The sequence goes on from NC_143480.1 coordinate 28,049,893, forward strand.
GCAAAGCAAACATATGAAAGGCATTCATAACTTCTATAAACAACTTAAGTATCATGCTCCATGCATTGTTCATTCATTGCTATTTTTTATATAACTCTTATACAAACAAGCAATGAACCAAGCAAAAATATGCTTCCATTCACCCTTATACTACGCTTATAATATAATGATGATGCATGAAAATGTTTACTACATGCACAAATATAACTCTTATATTTCATGTTGCATGTGTTGGGGTTGATGCCCTAAAGTCTCGTGTCCTATAGTTTGTAAACAGTTTGTATGAACGCTTGTGTTGTGTAATATATGATATTTACTTCACATCTTGTATTTTGCTCAGTTGCTTGTTTTATTTGCTTTACCACAAACCAATAAACATAAAATCCCTGGTTATCTGTATGTGGTGACGTACAAGTGGATCATGTCTTGAGTGATAACCAAAATGGTCTGTAGTATATAGATATAGAAGGGAAACCTTATCCTAGCAATGATACGGATGTGACCCGCTTTGTGGAATGATCATTCGTATTGGGGACATGCGAGCGGGGGCGTCCTATACAAAGAGTTTGTATAAGACCTAACCACGAAGTGTTAACGTCTCGTTATATCACAACATTCATGACAGAGACTTCACTTCACTAGGATGACCATAGGTAACATCACCTCAATCCTGAGTGAGTTAGGAACTTCTACCATTGAGGGCGGCCCTTTGATTTGTATGGGTGCGAGTGGCCAGGTCACCGATTCAAACCTACCATTTTGAGGATTCTTCTGATTTGGGAGTTGGGAACTCAGTTACACAAGATGGAATTCACTTCTTCCTTGAGGTAGGGGTAAGTTGATAGATAGCTCCCTTAAGAGCTGATTCCAGGGTTTGAAGGATGTGGCACCATACACCTTTTCTTGGCCCGAGAGGTGTTCACACATAGTTGGATTATGTTGTATTGTTCATTAAAGGAACCAGTGGTACTTAAGGAGTGAGATGTAACTACAGGGAAAAATGGTAATTTGGCTCAACTGTACTTACGAGCATCTATGAAGGGTCGATGTACTCATGATTGGTTATATCCGATGGACACAAAAATATATCTGTGGTAAGAAGAGTTCAGCTGTTGGTCTTTAGTGGAATGCTTGATAGTTAACGGATGGTGGATCTTATGGCTAAAGAGTTTAGTTAGCTATTCACCGATCGTTGGAGGTTCGAGCCACAAGTCCATTAGGTCCCCTAGGTAGTTTCGATAAAGTCGAGAATCAGTGTTTGGGTTAATTTGAAATGTTCAAATTGATATGAGGAAGTTTGATTATATATGATATAATTGGACTGGTTAATTATATATGATATAATTGGCTAAATGTATGAGATACATTATTTTGGAGGAAATTAGATATAAATATGATTTATATCAAGTAAAAGAGAAAATACTATAGTAGATATGTGATATCAAACTATAGGATAAAAATATAATATGATTATATTTATTATTAATTAATTGGTTAATTATATGATAATTAAGTCAATTTTTCACGTTTGGACATGGGTTAATGGAGCAGCGTCGGTTATTGTAACCGATGAATTAAAATGAAAATGCTTTTCATTTTTAATCACCCGTCCAAAAAGAAAGAGAGATCGCGCTGGTGAAAAGTAATTGATCACTTAAGAATTTCGAGAGTCTATACGATAGTCACTCTCTGCCTAAACGATCGTCCACCTCGCGCCTAAATGATCGCACACTAGTTCCTACACGATCGGATAACTTCCCTAAACGACTGTAGTGTGTGCCGAGTTTGCTAAACGATCGTATACATTTCCTAAATGATCGTTCTGTAAAATTTACACGATCGTGTAGTTTCTCCTAAATGATAAGCATCATGCTATACGATAGCGTCTTGTTCCTTCCCACTTGCTTATCGCCTACATGATCTGGTCTTCCTCTTTCCTCTACCAAATTCACCAAAGACCATGCTTTGGGTTCTCACTCCGAGAATACCTAGGGCTCTTTTTTGGTGGTGTTGTCCCTGTTGCCTTCGTGAGTTCGCGGTTGTTCGTGCTACTGCAGTCAACACATTTTTTCGGGCATTGGTTGATCAGATAGAGGTTTCTGCTGCATTGAGTTCCAAAGTTTGAAGAACGTCTTCAACTGGTATGACAACTCTCTCCCTCGTTTATTTTTGTTCAAAGCATGCCTTTAATTGACTGTTTGGTTGCATAACTGTGTGTGTGAATGTATATTGTGTATTTCGGTCACGGTGAGATCGGAGTGATCCGAACGTACTCATGGAACTCTTCGGTAAGAGATAGAAAGCACATGCTTTCTTGTAATTTCATCATGTCATATTATAATACTTATAATACATGATGCATGAATAATTGCACAATCTAAGGTGGGTTTCAAATCTATATGTCATACATTATACCATATAAACCACATACATCTCATGTATAATAAACAAATGTTGATTTACTAGGAAAGTTACCTCCAAATCCTCAAAAACAAAAGCTAACTATTATAAAATCAAGGAGTCTCCGGTTAAAACAAGCGAACCGGGTCTTGAACCGTTCGATCAAAGTTTTCGTGTCTCTGTTGATCGTGTACCAAACTACCTCGCGATCGTCTATACGAAAGAGCAAACGCTTTACTCAATTGTTTACCTACGCTTTCAGAGCTAAACAATCGTTTAACAATGATCGTGTACCTTTTAATATGTGATGAAGCATGAGGTACGTGATCATGCAGTGTGCTTCGCAACTCAAGCCTTATACGATCGTCTAAACGACTACGATGCAGTGAAATACATTCGTCTAAACGATCGCTGAGTGAGCACCTTCGTATCGTATACCGCGTGATCGTGTAGTCAGTGACTATGGGATAAGAATGCTAAAAACATGATTGTTTAGCACACGCGTCATGTTCTAAACGATGAGCATCAAATGCTCACACTCGATCGTTTACCTCTAGCCAAATCCAACGATCGTTTACCTGAGGCTACACGACATGACCAACTTTTGGTCTTCTTCTTCGTCGAGAATTGCATCTCCATGCTTCGAAACTTCATCAAGAGCGACTCGACAAACTCAAAGACTTTAAATTACAAACTCAATTGCTTGTTAATTATGCCCAAAAATATATGGGCCCTTACAAATTAACACTTTGCAATTTAAAGAAAGCTTAAAACAGAGGCAATTAAACCCGTAAACATTCATTAACGCCATCCACAAACGCATTTAACAATTAAATGCAAAGTAGAAAACCCACTACGACTGTAAAAGAAGTTCAAAACAGAAGTGAAATTTGGAATATTAGAACAATTTGTCTCTGATACCAATTGAAGGAAATCAGATATTAGGATTTCCATGAGTAGTGGAATGATCATTCCAAATTTAAATTGTATTTGAACACTACAATTATAGTACACAAACGGAAACTAACTGGTCGTGCAACATACGAAATCACAACATGCTTTACAGAAGATCAAGGGAAGGATTATACATAGCTTTGAAAACTCATCTTCAATCTCCTTTGATCATGAACGCTCGTTGAATCAGCAAGACTGCAACTTACGAACGCTCAAATGCAACGATCGCAATACCGCACGACATGGGTACCCAAAGATTCATAGTGAACTTCGATAGGGGCTTCTCTTGAAGCAATAACGCGTTGATCTAGTCGCCATGGAGCCACAAAGGACTATCTAAATTGATCCTTTTCTGGCGGCATCATAGGAATTACAAAAAAAGGGTTCTTTCGATTGTCAATTTTTTCATTTTGATGATTTTTTCGATTACATGGATTATACCGATTTGCAAAAATACCACGACGATTCCCGCTCGTTAATACATAGAGCCCAATACGCATATCTTGAGTTGGTACAGAAATGGGATCCCCACTGAAGACAAGAGATTCATATGAGAAACCATAAGTAAACGCACCTCTCTTGAGCCTCCAAAGATAAAGGTACATGAATAGCCATTTTCCACGAACTCAACGATCTCCAAGATTACGAACACAGCGAACGACTTCCAAAAACCTCGACTATGTTGAGTTGAGTACGACACCACCACAATGGCTACCAGTATTCTTGGTGTGAGAATCCAGAAGTGTGGGCTCTGTGTGGACTTGGTTAGAGGATGATGTTGGGGATGATGCCTAAACTCTCGTTGGGTTCTGTAGTTTTTAAACACAGTTTTGAACAAACGCTTGTGATGTAATATATTTGATATTTTCTTCTCTTTTGTCTATGAACATTAAATGTTTTAATTGCTTTACCACAAACGAATAAATTAATATACCTGGTTTTCGTTTGTACCTTAAGCGTGTATGTGGAGACATATAGGTGGATCATGCCTTAAGTGATAACCAAAATGGCCTGTAGTATAATATAGGAGGGAAACTTTATCTTGATAACGCTACGGATGTAGCCCGCTTTGTAGAATAGTTATAAGTGTTGTGACTTGCTATAGATGGTTTGATCCTGATCATTCATGTAGAGACATGTGAGTGGGGTCGTCCTATACAAAGGAGTTTGTATAAGACTGGACCACAAAGTGTTATAGTCTCATTATATAATGTTGTTCATGACAGAGACTTCACTTCACTAGGATGACCATAGGTAACATGACCTCAATCTTGAGTGAGTTGAGAACTCTTGCCTTTGAGGATGGTTCTTTGATTTGCATGGGTGCAAGTGGCTAGATTGCTGACTCAAACCTACCACTTTGGGGATTCGTCTGATTTAGGAGCTGGGAACTCAGGTACACAAGATGGAATTCACTCCTTCCCCAAAGTAGGGGTAAGTAGATAGATTTCTCCCTTAAGGGCTGATTCCGGGGCTTGAACGATGTGGCGCCACACACCTTCTCATGGCCTAAGAGGTGTCGACACATACTAGGACTATGTTGTATTATTCATTTGAGGGATCAGTGGTACTTAAGAAGTTAGATATAACTATAGGGGCAAAACGATAAATTGGCCCAGCTATACTTACGAGCATTTGTGAAGGGTTATCGTACTGTTGACTGGTTATATTTGATGGACACAAAAATATATATGTGGTGAGAAGAGTGCACCTAGGTCTTTAGTGGAATGTCTGGCAGTTAATGGATGGTGGATCTCGTGACTAAAGAGTTTAAACAGCTATTCATGTATCATTGGAGCTTTGAGCCATACATCCATAAGGTCCCCTTAGTAGCTCAATGGATTCAAGTTGAGAATCAATTTTTGGGTCAGTTTGAAGTATTCAAATTGAGAAGAGGGAGTTCGATTATATATGATATGATTGAATTGGTCAAGTATATATGATATAGTTGACATAATGTATGAGATACATTAATTGGAGAAAAATGATATAAATATGATTTATATCTAGTGGAGGAGAAAAGACTATGGTTCATATGTTGCATTTGATGTGATATTAAACCATAGATTAATAAATATAATAAGATTATTGATGATGGGCAGAAATGCACGTCATCTTAGGTCTTTTATTTAGAATTATGAGGGCTGTTAAGTAGAATACGCGGCGATTATGTTAGGAATTCATGAGAAAATGAGTTTGCGTCCATCGACATTAAGAATCTCGGCTAACCCACTATTATGCATTATTATGCCTTCAAATGTCTATTTTTGTAGCAACCGCAGAAAGCGATCGCATGCACGGAAGCCAGGCTATCGCAAAGACAACTGTATGTGAGGATCTCTCTATCGCAGAGGCGAACACATACGTTCGACGCATGGATGTTGCGGCCATTAAGGCATTCGTCCATCGCATTGAAATTGCGGCTGTCGAGCGAATGCAGTCATCACATAGATGTTGCAGCCATCAATCGCATGCGTCCATCACATGGAAGTTGCAGCTGTCAAGCGAATACAGTCATCATAGAGAGATTGTGGCTAATGAATAATAACCATAATAGAGGGATGAACGCAAGGTTGGTGGAATGGAAGCATGAATGCATACCTCGGGAGAATCAAAAGATGATGTTGACATTTCATCTACCACGCCGTTAGCAGCAAAGATTCAGAAAAGGACCATCGTGCCGTGAATGTCAGAATCAGAGAAGGTCCATTAATGTTGTCGGCAATCAAGCTCTATAAATAAAGGTCGTTGAGCAGAATTTCAATTCATTCAAGTTTCTACCTTCGGGTGGATCCTTGTGATCCAGACTAAAGCATACAAAGATAGCTTGAGAGTTCTTCATCTCCTCCATCCATTCCGAATGATGACCGGAGCTTTCGTCGGAGTTAGAGCTCGAGAGAGACTACTTCGCCACCCATCCATGGCACCACCGGTAGCCTTGACACACATCTACTGGAAGCAAGACATTGCTTTTAGCTGGCCCTCCATTTCTCTTCTTTCCTTATATTGTATAGTATTACACTTTGGTTTAAAAAATTAATACATTCTATGATCAATACATTTCTATATTTTCCTTCGACTCCATCTCCATCTTCATTTACTTAGCATTCTTAACTTGCATTGCATCACTTAGTGAGATTGTTAGAGTATCTGTAAGACCCTAACACTAAATCTAAAGTGGGAGGTTAAATAGAGAAGAAAAATCCTAAGTAAGGATATTGGGGCAAAGAGTGAAAAACATTAATACTAAATTATCCAAAAAGGTGACCAATGGGCCAACGTATATGGAAGGTTTAGGCATGTTAAACACAAGAGTGCATGGAGAATGGAAGCAAGAAGACTTGAAAAATGGCTAAGGGCTTACATACAACCAACGCAAAGGCATGCGGACACGGGCAGGAGGCATGCATCAAGTGGGCATGCCAAGCGTACAAGCCATGCATCGATACCAAGCGCACAGGCCATGCATCGATGCCAAGCGCATAGGCTATGCGTCAGGGCCAAGCGCACAGGCCATGCATCGAACAGGTATGTCGAGCACCTTGCCTATGCATCAAGCGGGCAAGCCATCCTATGCATCAAGCGCTACCGAGTCTGTCGAGCAGCCATGCGTCGATGCGCTATGTCAAACGCCTACCCATGTGGCAAGGCACGCCTACGCAGCCGAGCGCGCCTATGCGGCCAAGCACGCAAGCGCCTAAGCAGCACGCCCATGCATCGATGGTCAGCGTTGTGCATCTATGCCAAGTAGGCCGAGCAAGCATACCTAGCAAGCCAAGCATCGAGGGTGAGAGGCCACCTTATATGTTGGTGATGGCCGACTCATGCGATGGCTAAGTGGAATTTCAATGGAGGTAAGTTGATGCGTTAAGGACAAAGAGTAAGGCCAATTGATGGAAAGGAACTCCAAGGAAGATTCCAATAGTATACGATCATAAGTTTTAAACAATTTAAATGGAGGAATATGTGTAAGTATTTAAGTGATTTAGGTGGCAAAAGGAGGATCACACAAAGTTCTAGTAGGATGTGGACAAAGGAGATTTCATGCAATGGAAGTCTTATCACCCTAAGTAGGAGGTGGGTGAAGGAGATTACATGCAAAAAAGGAAATTTTGGCTGGCAAGTTGAGGTGAGAACAACTCAAGGCTAGGCTGGAGTAGGCTAAGTGTGGTAGCTCCAAAGTGAGATAAATGAAAGTTGAGTTGTTACAAGGGGGTGAGTTTGGAATGACTATAAATAGAAGGGTTGGGCGAGAAGGATTTATTCATACCATCACCAAAATATTGTGTTGAGAGCATATTTAGAGTGTTACGTTTGAGTTATTAGGCTGCCAAGTTAATTGGAGTTCAATAGAAACAAAGGTTGCGTTGGTGAGGCATTGAGCCAACCCGGACGCACAGCCAGACCACGCATCCGGCACCTTGCGCGCACGCCTTGTAGCACTGCATCCGTCCAGTAGCGCGCCTCGCTCGACGCATCCCGCACGCTAGCCCAGCGCAGCTGCCCAACTGTGCAACGCATCACGCCCAGCACAACAGCCCCACCATGCAACACACGCCCAACGCGTCAGCCCCTGTGCGGCACAACATGCCCACCCTGCACACAGCCAAACGCCTAGCTGCCTACCACAGTCCAAATAACCTCTAAAGAGGCTAATTTTAGGATTTTGGCTAAATTGGAGTAGGGTAAGCTGGTACTGTGATTAAATAATGATATTCTAGCTATTTTGACATTATTTATTGATATAATAAGTATTAATTGAGGAATTTCCATTGATACGAAGGAATTCTCAGGAAGGTATTCTCGAGGTGATTTTAGTGGAAAAACTTGCTTACGGTGAATGGTTACTTAGTTTTATGCGTTGATATATGGATAAATGCATATATAAGTGCAAGATGCATGCTTATGATGTTATGTTGTTTTCCATGATATTGTTTATGAAATTTCTATGGAAACTGAGATTATACCCAGACTGCATAAGTTAGTATGCTTAAAAAAGGTATTTGGTGGGGAATAATAGTTGGTGACGACCGGTGGGAAATATAGTCAAGTTACCTAAGCATGACTAGCGGGAAAAGAATTGTTGATGTGCACATTGGCGGGAAAAGTGGGTTATAGGAAAGTTTCCATAAAAAGTTGTTATGATTAATAGTATGTACATGATATGAACATGCCAAGTATAGCATGGAACTGGAGGATGATGATTGAATGAATGTACACATGACCATGCATAAATTATACTAGAATTGTGATTATGTGATTGACTTCCCAAAAATATGTTTTGCAAAGTGATTATTATTTTAAAAGCACCACTCACTGGGCTTAGTAGCTCACACTCTTCCAAATGCTTTCTTCTATTCCTCCCCAGGTAGAAAAATGGAGCGTTCAGGAAAGAGTCTACAAACCACCAAAACACTAGGACTTGGCAAATTCTCAGGGCACGACTCGGATCATGTGATAAAGGAATATAGGAAATTGAACTATATGTATGAAAGTTAGATAGATTATTGTAAACATGCTGAAGTCTTTAATAGATTGGGGGGGGGGGGGGGGGGGGGAGAGAAATGTTAAATTAAAATGTTGTCTTGGAATACTACTGGTGTATCTTCATTCTTCCTTCCATGTCTTGGGGGCTAAGGCTAGGGAGGAGGTGTGACAATATCACTACTTAATCATGTGGCATAGGAATATGAAGCATGTAGCAAGCCACCGGGAGGTGTGCGTTGCGCGAGTGTTGTAAGAAAACCTTATTTGCTTAGTGTGAAGCTGTAGCAACGCTTGTCTATGAGTAGAATCAGCAACAACTAACTTTCCGGGAGGGTAAGTGGTTGGTTGCATTAAGCAATGTAAGCAAGTATTCATTAGAGATAGGAATAATCTTACGTCAGCCAGGTTTATGCGATTACCTTGTCTTATGAGCGCATCATTCATCATGTAGGCATACTTGGGAGAGTAGTCTAAAAACCAAATCTAAGTCTTGGGAGAGCGGATTGGATCGAATAAGCAAGAATGGGGAACTTAGGAATAAGCTTCGTTTGCTATTACACAACATATGCACCCTACAGATAGGATATTGCATGCATCCAGAAGTAGGATATGGTGGTATGTGGTCATCACGCTTATGTGTAATAGCACGTGAGCCGGTTATGGAGGCTTAGAAATAGGCTTCTCAACACTATCGCATATACATCGCATGCGTCCTAGAATTAGGCACAAGTGTGTGTAGCATGATCGCATAGCTTGCGTTGGCTGGAGTTGCCCTTGCGGTCAAGCTCAGTGTTGTAATGAAGACATCCTCACCATTTTATCTCTTTGTCCATGCATTTTACTACGCGTCAACAGTTGTTGTGTCTCTACCTCTCATTCATACTTCCACTGCTTTGTCTATTAGTTAGGAGTAGGAGTAGTTTATAGCTTACAACCCCTATCATTCTTTTATTTATCCACCGCAAACACATCACCGCATACCCTTTAGCTATAAGTCCCTGAGTTTAACCTCGGATCATTCGAGAAACTTGCGTTCTTGTTATACTCGGGGAGAGTGCAAGAAAACTTGTGATAGGAACGCATGGTCATTGCATATGAGATCAACACATACATTTCATTCCAACGCATGATCACCGATGCATGAGAACCAATACATAACTTAAGACATGCATCGCATATTACGTTCACTAATTTTCGCCACCAATTATATTTATTCTTTATTTGAACAATTATGGGATAATTGTGCCGACTTTTTCTCTGTAACTGAATGAGATAGTGAGAGGTTGCTTTCAGTTTTCGTAATTGAAGGATAAAATGAAAACTGTTTTCATTTTGCAAAAGTCAGACATTTGCTCATGAGTGGTGTATACTGCCTATCGCATAGAAAACTGATAGCATATACGATAGCTTAACGTTTCTAAACGATCGTATACATACGTGCGGTTTACTAAACGATTGCATAGGTTTTACTAAATGATCGTCTAGATTTTTCCTATACGATCGCGCGTCCGAGCGTTTACTAAACGATCATCTATACGACTGCGCCCCTTTTACTACACAATCGTGTACCTCTACCTAAACGATCAAGAATAGTCTATACGATAGACACCCGATATCTCCCAGTTGCTTGGTTGTGGTATACGATTGTCTCTTCCTCCTTCCCTCTACCAAATCCAACAGAGCCCACACCTTCTGGATTCTTACACCGAGAATACTGAGGGTTCCAACTGGTGGTATCTTCCTTGCTGCCAAGTTCGTGAGGAGTCCATTCATGGGTAGACGATTTGGTGGACGATTCCTTGGACGATCTCAGCGAGAGCGAGAGATACAGTCTATGTGACGAGAGCGAGTTTTCGGTGAAGAAGTGTTCTTCAACTAGTATGTATTTCGTTCTCTATGTTGTTTAAGTTTCATAGCATGCCTGTAATTTGTTGTTAAATGCATAATTAGTTTGTTTGATTATGAATGCGGTAATTCAGTCACAATGAGTTTGGAACGATCTTGTTTCCGCTCAGAGGTACTCTTTGATAAAAGTTCCTTTAAATGAGATAGTGTAAATGATTGAGCAAATGGGAGATGATAGAGGTCTATCGTATAGACGATGCCCAATGGTTTAATAAATGCTATGCGATCGTTTAGCAATAGCTCCACGATCATTTACCTAAAAGCCAGTTGAGTGAACTATCATGTAGTGTCACTCCACGATCATCTAGTCTCTCTTCAGCTATCGTTTAGTGAATCTCATTCACTTGACAACATCTATGTGAGATTTTTCCGAGAATGGTAATCCTCACAACAACTTCTAAAATTAGGAAAACATTTTTCCTTTTATCTCACGGTTACCATGAAACTACCAATAACCACCCACTCAATTTGTTATTAGAGAAAAATAGATAATTATCCAATAATTAATATTATTATAAATATATATGATAACTAACTCACCATATTATATTTATAACCTATAATTTTAATATTTCATCTCATGAAACATATAAACTATAGTTCTTTTTCTATTTCATGGTCCTTAATGTAAATCTCATTTATACTAATCATCCACTTGATGTATCTCATACATCACACCGATCATATCATATATAATTGAATTATCTCTTGTCAATTTAAACATTTCAAATCAACACCAAGAATTGATTCTCAACATGAATCCATTGAGCTACCAAGGGGACCTTTTGGACCTGTAGCTCGAAGCTCCAATGATACGTGAATAACTGACTAAACTCTTTAGTCACAGGATCCACCATCTGTTACCTGTCAGATACTCCATTAAAGACTGACAACTAAACTTTCTTTACTATAGATATATTATGTGTCCATATCAACCAATCAATAGTGCGATAACCTTTCACAGATCACTCGTAAGTCTACTTACCCTTGCTTTGGGGAGTGAATTTCATATCGTGTAATTGAGTTCCCAGCTCCCAAATCAGATAAGTCCCCAAAAAGGTAGGAATGTTGAGTTGTCAATCTGGTCACTCTCACCCATACTAATCAAAGGATCGCCCTCAAAGGCAGTTCCCAAAACACTCAAGATTGAGGTCATGTCACCTATGGTCATTTTGGTGAAATGTAAGTCTCAAGTATCAGCGACGTTATATACAGAGACTAGTTAACTCATGGTCTGGTCTTATACAAAGTCTCAAGTACCATTTGTAGTAGTACACAACACTTGCAAACCTCTACAAAGCAGACTGTATCCATAGTGTCACCAAGATCAAGTATCCCTCCTTAATCCTTATACTACATATCTTTTTAGGTTATCATTTAAGGCATGACCCACTTGTATATCTCATATTTTATTGGATTTGAGTAAATGCCAGAATGAAATAACTCTTATTTTATTCATAACAATGTGTATATATTACAAACTACGAGACTCGGGGAGAATCAGGACACCAATCCCAACAGGATTGAGGGAAACTTAGTAGAGAGGAGAAAGAAGATTTATAAATTGTTCAACAAAAATTCCAAAACATAAAACTCTTCCGTCTCTTTTCTCACCGTCAATCTTGATAATTAGATTATTGGAAGAAGGAGACTCTCTTCTGTCTTTCAAAGAACCAAATACCATAACCACCCACTTACATGGGTGGAGAGAAAAGAGGGGGAGGGAGTTGTAACTCCCTCCCTCATTTTTATTTAAAATAAAATAAAAATGATATTTAATATATATAAATATAAATATGTTAACTAACTTATCATATTATATATATATATATATATCAAATTATATGTTATATCACATATAACATATAACCTATATATTTAATATTATATCACATACAATATAACCTATAGTTTTTTCTCTCTAATATGGTATTTAATATAAATCATATTTATATTAAATTTAATAACTATGAATCCAATTCATAGAATAATATTTGAATCATATTGAAATATTTGTTTCCTCTCACTAAATTATAATGTATCAAATACATTATAATAACTATATCACATATAATTAAAACAACTTAATTATATCATATATATTTATATCCATATATTAATTTGAATAATTCAATTTAATCCAAAAATTGATTCTCAATTAATCCTATTGAGCTACCAAGGAGACCTCATGGACTTGTAGCTTGAAGCTTCAGTGGTACATGAATAATTAATTAAACTTTTTAATTAAATCATTCACCATTTGTTAACTGTTGGGCACTTCACTAAAGACCAACAGCTGCACTCTTTGCACTACAGATATATTTCTGTGTCCATTAGATATAACCAATCAACAGTATGATGACCCTTCACAAATTGCTCATAAGTACAACTAGGAAAAAATTACCGTTTTTAGTTACATCTAACTCCTGAAGTACCACTGATCTCTTTAATGAACAATTGATCATAGTTCAACTATGACTAAACTACTCTCTGACCAGGAGAGGGTGTGGCGCCATATTGTTCAAGACCTAAAATCAACCCTTAAGGGAGTAATTTATCTACTTATTCCGACCTCGGGGAAGGAGTGAATTCCTTCTTGTGTAGCTGTGTTCCCAGCTCCCCAATCAGACGAATCCCCAAAATGGTAGGCTTGTTGAGTTGGCGATCTGGCCATTCTCACCCATATAAATCAAAGGACCGCCCTCATAGGCTGGATTTCACAACTCACTCAGGATTCAGATCATGTTACCTATGGTCATCCTGGTGAAATGTAAGTCTCTATTATGAACGACGTTATATAATGAGACTAAACATTTCGTGGTCCAGTCTTATACAAACTCATTTGTATAGAATATCCCCGCTCACGTGTGTATACATGAATGATCAGGATCAGATCATTTGTAGCAATTTGCAATAATTGTAACACCTATAAAGCGAGCTAAGATAAGGTACTCAGCCTTGTCCATCTACTACAGACCATTTAGGTTATCACTTAAACATGATTCATCCCTATGTCTCTACATACATGTTTAAGTTACAAGAATAACCTTGGATGTTAGTTTATTGGTTTGTGGTTAATGCAACTAAAATATCACATATTTTTTTAAATAGACAATGAGTTTGAATAAAATATCATATATTTTATCAAATACACAATGAGCTTGTTCAATAATGTTCTATAGAACCCTACGAGATTTAGGGCATTAACCCCAATATGAGTGAGGGTATCCTATAAAAAAAATTTGTATAAGATCAGACAGTGAAATATTTAATCTCTCTTTATAAATTCGTTAAATAGAGGAGATTATTATTTCACAGGATAATCATAAGCGACTTGATTTAAATCTTGATTGAGTTATGAACTCCTGTTTGTGGGGACCCGTCCTTTGATATATATGGGTAAGAGTGACTCGAGTAGCTGATTCAATATGCCTATCATTTTCCAGTAAAAGGTCATTTAGTCATTTTGCCTTCAAGGCATGACTCACATACTGATAAAGAATTTTCTTCTAACTCACTTAAAAGTCCATTCCTAACCTATCTCTCAATTCTATTGAGATTAATGTGGCCTAACCTTAGGTGCCAAAGATATGCATTTTCTTTAGGAGAAACCTTTTTTCTTTTGTTTTGAGATACAACAATTTTGAACAGTTTAGTATTAATGAGGGTCTTAGATGCTAATGGCCTTAACACATAAAGGTTATCTTCAAGATTTACGGAATAAATAAATGTACAATTCTTGTAAATAAACACTTTATTTATATTAAAAGTTAAAAAAAATTGTTTTTTTCAAGTAAATATTTTTCAGAAATCGAGTTCCTTTTCAAATCAAGAACTACATACACATTATCTACTAACAAGTAAGATTTCTGTAAAAGCAAACGAAGTTTTCCCACTGCCTTAACCGAGACAACGTGCCTAGTTCCAACCCGCATCGTCATCTCCTCAGTCTTCAGCTTCTGCCAGAAATTAATTCCCTGAAGTGAAGAAGAAACATGATTAGTGGCGCATGAATCTATAATCTAAGCTGAATCATCATTCTCAACTAAATAAGTTTCCAATACGAGTAAATCATATTTACCTTATTTTTCTTTTCTACCAAATCCTTGGAACAATTCCTTTTCCAGTGTCCCTCTTGGTTGCAATGGAAACAGATTCCCTTTGCAATCTTGACTTTCTTGCTCTTTTGGGTAGCAGCAGGGTTAGCTTTCTTCTGACCTCCCTTCTTCTTCTTCTTCCACTTTTTGGTGTCGGAGGAAGAATGTGTAGACTTGGTTCTAGAGGTTGAACCTCTACAAAAATTCTTGGAGGACGAGGCAACATTTGCCTCACCCTTTTGTTCCTTGATTTTCATCAAAGACTGGTAAGTCTGCATCTCATTGAGCAGGGTGGTCAAGTTGGAGTCAAGCTTGTTCATAACAACATTGCTACGAAACTGAAGGAAACTTTCAGGTAAAGTTTCTCGACATGAAACTAACCTGACTGGCCTCGTCGATGATGGACTCGACGAGGCCAGTCATCGACGAACAGATGTCCCTGATTGTCCCTCGAATAATTGTAACACCTATCCGCCACGTTAAAGTGGACCATTATGTTCAGAACATATTCACGAATAGATGTCCCTTTTTTCATCAGGACATTGAAGATGTACTTGAGAGCGTCATGCCTGAGTTGTGTAGACGATTTTCTAAGCATTCCCCTCAGGGACTCCATGATCTCAGGGGTCATGAGCATGGACTCATGCTTCTTGGCCAAAACTTGAGGCAAGTTGGCCAAGATATATGCTTGGGTCTTTTCATTAGCTTTGACCCATCGCTCATATGCCTCCTGAACGTTTTGGGCTACATTGAAAGCTAGGACTTGAGGATAGTCCTCAACCAGGATGAATTGTAGGTCATCAATAATGACTATAGTATTAATAGAAATTTTCCAGCTCGTATAGTTATCGTTGATTAACTTATCAGTGGAAAACAAGTTTAGAGTACCGCTCGTCATTATGAAATTTCTAAAACAAAAAAATTATTTATATTAATTATTAAACACATTACCCAATTAAACAAGAAAAAATTTCAATATATCCTATGTGATATCTATTTTGCAATGATACTTCAGTGGGATAAAGTAAAAACCATTGAGGGTGATCAGTTACCCCTTCACTGGATTGAGACAATCTCAACTAATAATGACACTAGAATAACTCTTATTCCTATCATTATTAGTCATTATTATTTGATCCAAAAATTGTTAACTTATTTAATATTTTTTGTAAGTATGACCCTTCATTTAGATTATAGAGTCTCGCCCCAATGGAGCCAACCGTAGGAAAAAGTCGATTGGGACAAAAACTAAAGCAATCTTATCCATTTATGGAGTTTGAGTAAAAATTCATGCAAACACCATCATAGGGAAGCACAAGCAAAGGTGTCTCGAGGTCGAGCATGAAACTTTACTACAAACTAGTGCAGGAGATTGTGGGATGTGTTGACACACGTCCTTCTCCCACTTACTATAAACACTCTATCCATTCACCTAGTTATTGATCTATGCAAACACTACCCATATGAGGACACAAGTAAAGGTGCCTCGAGGTTGAGCATAGATCTCATAGTGTAAACTATATAAGAGAAACGTGAAATGAAACTGAAGTATCATATACAAAATTTTCCTCCCACTGAGTGTTCTACCTAAGGTCGATTAACTTAGAAAAATTCGGTCAATAATTTTTACCAAGTGTTTGTTAACTTTGCCCAATGTAATATTTACATTGGATAGTTTAACAACGTTGATTTATGTTCATTAAACACTTTAATAAACATTAACCACTCATTGCATACTTATAATAAATTTATCTACTTCACCTTCCAAGTCGGTTTCCAGGTAGGTGTGTTCCGTTTCCGTCAGCTTCAAGCCCTAGCCTAGACAAAACCTTCCTTAGACAAATGTCCCTTATAGATAAATTTGTTATAAATTTAATCTTTTATTTGAGTCTAGTTTAATCCTATTGAACGGAATTAAAAGATTGAACCTATTTCTAATCATATTAGAAATATTGTGAACATAGGTCTAATGGTGTAATCAATTTAAACTATTTAAAACTAATTTAACTTGTGTTTCCATGCAACTCTTTATTATAGATTTTAATTCTAATTTCATTTAACTTATAACATATAATTCACTAAAGTGGTGTCATGCACCATTTATTTCCATTTTCATTACTACATACATAACATTTATATTATAAAGTAATGAAAATTAAATAACATCTATCCATTCATCTAAACTATATATTATAACATTTATAATATAAATAATATATGGACATATTATTAATGCAATGCCATAATATAATATAACTATTTTATAAATGATGCTTGATCATACTTTTCATTAATAAAATAACACTTATATAATATTAATGAAACTATATATTATACATGCATTTATTATATAACTCTTATATTAAAAAAACATGAGCATGCTAATAAATCACACAACCATATAATATAACATTTATATTAAAGGTGATACATGAATAATGTTTATTCTAAGGTGAGATTTTATACTATATGACATACAATATGACATATATTTAATTTAATCATACATCAAATGCAAAAATTAAATTAAACAACAAATTGGACCGAATTTTGGCACCCCTAAAAATTAATTAAATTAATATAACTAATTCATATTAATCTAATTAATTAAAATAAATAAAATTACAAAAATACAAGGAAAAACTACTAAAAAACCAAAGCAAGGCTCAATCCCATGACCTCATGAATGGAAACCATGTGTGCACATCAGCCTTGGAGTATCGCGACGCTATACCCCAGCATCGCGACACTATGGAGAAAAAACTTTGTTCCGCTTCATGTTGGACATCTCAATGCTGCATCACAGAATGCACTAGAACACCTTTGATTTTGCACTGAAATCCTCCCTTCATTTTGATCATCAGCAACCCTTGCCAAACTCAATACCCAGACTTTATAGACTCGATAGTAGTAATAAATGCCCAAAAACAACGAGCCCATCTTTAATTAAAATTAAAGCAACGATTCTAAGGTGCTAAGCTCGAAAATTTCCAACTGCAAACCACAATTAAAATTATAGAATCATTCCAATACATTCACAATGCAGAATGAAAATCCCACCTAAAACTCTGATTTTTGAAACAAATTGTAAATTAAAATCATATGAATTGGCTCTAATACCAATTGAAGGGATTGAATCCTAAGTGGAAGTGCGTGAATGCCATACGATTTTAATTTTAATGTGGGAAACAAACAGAAAATTCAAAGCATCTAAGAATTTTATAAGCTAAACAACAATTGCAAATTTATACAACATGCTTTCATAGAAAAATAGAGAGGAAGATAGAAATTCATAGATCTTGCCTTTGGAGATAAAAAAATCTCATGAATCCTCTTCGATCATGAACAAATGGGATTCTCCCTCGAATTCACGAACACAAGATCACAACAACGTCAATAAACACCATCAAGATTTCTTCCCCTTTATTCTCAAGGCAGAATCGACTAGAGAGGAGTGGGCTTCTAGGGAATTAATTTTGATAGAAGGGATTTTGTCGAGAGAAAAAAATCATTCACAGAAAGTATTCACCTAGAGAGCAATCGTTCTATCCTCTAGAAGAATGGAAGATAATAAGTATAAACTCTGTGATTTTTTCACGTTGTAGAAAAGAAAGTAGAGATTTAAGGAGAGAAGGGAGAGAGTTATCATAACTAACTCTCCCTCTCACACTAATAAAAAATTCAAAATTAAAATTAAAAAACCATAATTTTGTATTAAATAATTTATAATAACTAACTTATTATTAAAAAAAACATATGTTATATCATATATAACATATAACCTATAGTTTATATTATATCACATATAATATAACCTATAGTTTATTAATCTCTCATATAAACTATAATATTAATATGAATCATATTCATATAAATTTTAACCTATAGTTTTTACATGAATCACATTCATATAATTAATATTTGAATCATATTCAAATATTTATTTCTCTCATTAAAACTTTATATTATAATGTATCATATACAATATATTAATTATATCTTATCTAACTAATTCTCTTCAATTAAGTTGAACAATTCAAATTAATGCAAAATTAATTCGATTCTCATTAATCCCATTTGAGCTAACGAGGGGACTTTATGGACCTATGGTTTGAAGCTCCAATGGTTTTGATTAATTAATTAAAATCTTTAATTAAATCAATAAACTTCCATTAACTGTCGGTCACTCTACTAAAGACCGATGATTGCACTCTTCGCACTATAGATATATTTATTTGTCCATTGGATATAACCCAAAAGCGCATTGACCTTTCACAAATTGCTCATAAGTACAACTGAGCCAAAATCATCGTTTTTCCCCTATAGTTACATATAACTCTTTAAGTACCACTGATCCCTCTAATAAATAATTAGTTATAATCCAACTATTTTCCAATCCTTCTTGGGTCAGGAGAGAGTGTGGTGCCACATTGTTCAAGTTCCAGAATCAACCCTTCAGGGAGCAATTTACCTACTTTCCCTAATAGTAGGGAATGGGTGAACTCCTTGTGTAACTACGTTCCCATCTCCCTAATCAGACGAATCTCTAAAATGGTAGGCTTATTGAGTCGGTGAAACTGGTCAATCTCAGCCATGCAGATCAAAGAACCGCTTCATAGGCAGGAGTTCACAACTCACTCAGAATTCAGGTCAAGTCACCTATGGCCATCCTGATGAAATGTAGATCTCTTCTAGCAATAGTGTTATATAGAGAGACTATTCATTTCGTGGTCCGGTCTTATACAAACTCTTTGCATTAAATACTCACACTCACATGTTTCCACATGAATGATCAGAATCAGATCACTTGTAGCATTTTACAACAATTGTAACAACTACAAAACAGATCATATTCGTAGTGTCACCAAGATAAGGTACCCAACCTTGTCCATCTACTATAGACTGTTTTAGTTATCACTTAAGCATGATCCACCTGTTTGTCTCCACATACATGTTTAAGTTTTAACACATAACCTTGAATCTTAGTTTATTGGGTTTTGGGTTAATGCAACTAATTATCAAATAAAATACCTCTTATTTTATTAGATAAATAAATTGTTTGTAAAAACTGTAAAACCATAAGATTTAGGGCAACAACCCAAACAATACATCCATTACAACTCAACGATGTTCATTTGCTTCTACCTGCAGGTACTCAGATGGATCTCTCCTGAAAAAATAAATTTACCGTTAGTGTGATTTATGGCATCAACATGATCCTTATACTTTCAAAAAGTGGTCCTTGTAGTCTCTTTATTTTCATATGTACTTCATTTTTAAGGGATCAATAAATGATAATTGTTTGAAATTTGAAGGACCAAATGAGCTAAAGTTGAAAGTACAAGGACCAAAATAGACATTTTAAAAGTACATGGATGAAAATGAACCAAATTCGAAAGTATAAGGACCAAAACGAACATTTTATAAGTCCAAAAGCCAAAATGAACAAAAAAGTACAAGGGTTAAAGTAGTATTTAAATCTACAATCTAAGATACACTCATCTTTATGTACATCACACTTTCTTACAACCATAAAAAATGATTAAACTATTTAAAAAAGATTGAAGAAGAAGAATCTGCCATGTACTGTCTTAGATGTATTTAAGTATTTTTCATAAATAAATATATGCTTATTACCATCATATATTCAAATAGGTTCAAATTTTACTTCACCACATAATCTTTAACTTATACAATATACTACGTACATCATCATTAGAAAGGTATTTGGCTTAAGGAGTTTAGGGTTCGGGTATTTGGCTTAAGGAGTTGAGGGTTCAGGTATTTGGCCCCCGAGTTATTAAAAAAATATTAATTTTATGTTTTATTAATTTCTCAAGAATTCACAACTCTACTATTTGTCCGCATAGCCCCTAAAATAGTAGAGTCGATAATAAAGATTTAAAAAATTGAAATCTCAAGGGTCTATTATTATTATTATTATTATTTAAAAAAATTACAATATATTGATAGATAGATACAATATTGAAACCTCAAAGGTTAAAATATATTTTAAAATAAAAAATACTTTGGTGCATAT
Organism: Benincasa hispida; assembly: GCF_027475165.1. NCBI lineage: Eukaryota > Viridiplantae > Streptophyta > Magnoliopsida > Cucurbitales > Cucurbitaceae > Benincasa > Benincasa hispida. The sequence goes on from NC_143480.1 coordinate 28,070,776, forward strand.
CGAGGGTATATCTATCTTTGTGTAGAATCTATTCAGTTGTCCAACTACTATTTATCAATATTTTTTTTTTCTTTTTTAAATGTATAGTCTATGGTATACCCAAATATTGTTAATTTAAAATGCAATTATTTATTTTACGCCATCTAAGACACACAATCATTGAACTTAATTACAGAAATACTGAAAATTATATGTTTGGACAAGTTTATAATTAAAATTCAAAAGCGTGCGTGATGTGACGGTACGGGTATTAAAAAATCCGATGATCTGAAAAAATCGATCAATCCAACCTAATCCGTGCGATTTAAGTTAGGTTATCAACTCATTTGGGTTGTGTTATGTTAAAATAAATGAAAATTTTATGGGTTGGGTTGATTCATAGGTTCGCTTAATATAACCCAAACCAACCCGAATTTATTATTAACTTTAAAATATATATTTTTATTACTTATAATACAATTATTTATACATATATTGATTTTAATTTTATTTAATTCCAATATTTTTTGAATAATTTATTCTTCAACAACTAAAGTAGTTTCTTTGTACTTTAGAAAGAAAATTTGCACTATATAAATTGAAATTGAGTTGTTAATCTTAATTCAATATATGAAAAATAATTAAATAATATTTTTACATATTTACGTTTTGTTTTTTTTTAGAACCAAATTTTAAATAAATGACCCGATTAACCCGAACCAAGCCAATCCAAATATTTCATGGTTGGGTTGGGTTCATTTTTTAATAAAGGTTATTTAGGTTGAAGAATTATTTGGGTTGAAGAAATTTATAACCCGAACAATTGGGTTGGGTCTAAAAAGCCCTTTAACCCAACCCAACCCATGAACACCCCTACGTGACGATGTGGTGTAACCATGTAAGCTGATGGTTTCTCATTGTCGGTCTCTATGTGTATGAGTATAACATGTACCTTTTGTTTATGATTTTTAAACCTACACCCTGTTTAACCTATTTCTTTCTCATTTCTTATAATGATTTACATTTCTATCAAGTACAATGATTGAATTCTTAATTACATTTCAAAAATGAAAACAACTTTTTCAAAGCTATTTTTATTTTTTTTTAGTTTTCAAAATTTGGATTGATTTTTTAAACCACTGTAAAAAGTAGATAACTATGAAAGAAATCTAAAGGTGGAAATAATGTCTATAGACTTAATTTTTAAAAATAAAAAAAAAATTAAATGATTACCAAACAAAGTCTACACTTTAAGATATTTATTTTCATGCTTAAAATTATGTTAAAGTATATTTTTAATTATTTAAAATTAATGTTAATGGTATAAGTAACCACATTTTAACTATAATATTAAGGGAAAATATCAATTTTTGCTAACTTTGAGTGGTGTATCAAATTAAACCTAAACTAATAATTTTATCAATTTAAAATTTGAACTTTGAGAGTTATATCAATTTAAACCCCAAACTAATAATTATATCAATTTAAATCATGAATTATTATAAGTGTATCAATTTAAACCCTAAGCTTTCATAATTGTATCAACTCAAACCCTCCATTATGTTTTATATAAAAGTTCAGGATTTAAATCGATATTTTTATGAGAGTTCAAGGTTTAAATTGATATACTTATGAAAGTTGAAGATTTAAATTGATACAACCCTCAAAATTTAGTTTAAATTGATACAATTATTAGTTTAAGGTTTAAATTAATACCGTACAAATTGATATTTATTAAAAAAAAAAAGGTTCAATAATTTAAATTATATTTTTCTTCTAATTTAACAAAATTAATAAATTAGTTTAATTATTACGGAAGTGGTTGACATGTCTACTAACCTTAAAGAGATTTGAAATGTTTTTGATTAAAAATAATCACCATCTCAAATGTGTTGTTTCGTTATGAAGATTAGGAAGTGGTTGACAAAATTAAAAAGCTTGCGGAAAATGTAGTTTGATATGTTTTTTTTTTCATCTTCTCAGTTTTAGTTTCTAATTGATATTTGGATTTGTCCCATCTGAAAACCTTAATAAAATAATAAATATATTACTTCATAATTTATGTGTAGTTGAATATCTTCATTTTCTTATGTAATAATTTTAATCCATTAAATTCCAAGCTAATTTGGCCCCTCAAATTAGGTAGAGTCATTATTCTTATTTATTTTTATAAATTTGTATCTAAATTTCAAGGATTATTTATTTATTTATTTTTTTAAAAAAAAATTTCCTATACACGTATAAGTTTGAAACTATGCTAGGCTCTTTAGATTTTTAAGTTTTCATTAATGAAAATTAGCTAGCATCATTATTCTTAATTTTTTAAATTTGTGCTACTTATCGAGGAAGAACTAATCTTTTTACAACTATTTAGGTTTCATTTGATAATCATTTGATTTTTTATTTTTATTTTTGAAAATTAAGCCTATATCACTCACATTTTATACCATGATTTGTATCTTTCTTAAGTAAAATGGTTGAATTGTTAGTTAAATTCTAAAAATAAAAATAACTTTTTGAAAGCTATTTATTTTTGTTTTCCAAAATTTAGCTTGTTTTTTTAAACAATTAGTTAAAAATAGATAACAAAGGAAGAAATTTGGAGGTGAAAGTAGTTGTTGAATGAGAAATTTTGGACCAATCACAAGTCACTTTGCTAAATTAACTACGAATTTCTAAATCATTGACTTTGGGTCCAATTAGAAGTTGACACATGTCCCGAATTGAATTGAAGACAAGTTTCGATGATGTCACGTGGATGAATCAGATAAGATTAAATTGATCCAATTTGATATTACTATTTGGGCTTAAAGTCCAAACTACAAAAAAAAAAGTTGAATTGGACCCAAATTCCAGATCAGGCCCAAAACCAACTAATTGGATCCAAGGGTCAGGCCTATGCAACAACCAAGCCCACGAAGCCCACCTGAGAACTCTATAAATAGAGAAGTTCTCTTCATTTGTAAAGCAACATTTTACACTCAGAAGACCCAGAGAGAATTCACTAACAAACTGCACTCCTATAAGGCAAAAGACCTTTAAAGATAAAAATACTCCTATAAGGCAAAAGACCTTTAAAGATAAAAATACTCCTATAAGGCAAAAGACCTTTAAAGATAAAAATACTCAAATACTCTTCCAAGACTTCTACTTCAAGCTTCCAAGACTCCTGAAACTGCACTCCTATAAGGCAGATGACCTTTGAAAACACAAATACTCTTCCAAGACTTTTATTTCAAACTTCCAAGACTCATGAAACTGCACTCCTATAAGGCAGAAGATCTTTGAAGACACAAATACTCTTCCAAGATTTCTACTCCAAGTTTCCAAGACTTCTACTTCAAGAACGTTCGATGTTTTCTTTCTCCAAGTCAAGCATATTCACCCAACTGAGAGAGAATCAGAGGATCAAATATTAGAGATCGAACCACATCGCATCAAATCAACTCCAACATCAACACCAACTCAAGTTCAACTCCACGAGACACGTTTCTCCGGAAACCTCGTGCGAACAGTAGTGTCCAATTTTAAAAACCAAAAACAAAAAATAAAATGATTACTAAAGGAATCCAACTACATTTTATCATGGATGAACTTTTTTTTTCCTCCAAAAAATAGTACAACCTAAAGATACACATTAATATTTTCTCTATCATTTCTTCAAAAGAAAAAAAAGAAAAAAAATTGCTCTACCTAAAATAATTTAATTAGATCATCCAACTTTCAATGTGTAATAAATTTTTTTCATTACTTCACGACTTTAGCGTTTAGAAGACTATGTAATTTAATAATTATGGAAACAAGCAATTTTGGTGCGTAAAACTCACTGCCAATGGCATAATGCTAAAGACGTTAAAAAATTGAAGGTTTTAAAATTATATAAATATCACCATTGACCACCTACAACCCAAGCTTAACACTCACAATTCAATAATTTGGGTTGAATTAGATTCAAATAAATAAAAATTTTATGAGTTGAATTGATTCATCTAAAATAATCTGAATAAACCCAAATTTATTATTAATTCTAAATATATCTATCTATCAAAAAAATGTATATATATATATATATACTTTAATTTGACTAAATTTCATGATTTTTTAGATTATTTATTATCTAACAATTATTAAAAAAAAATTTAACACAACAGAAATGAATTTTCATCATACAAATTAAAATTGATTTGCTAATCTTAATACAATATGTGAAAATAATTAAACAAATTCTTTTACATGTTAACATGTTACTTCTTTTTAAAACAAAAAATTTAAATAATGACTTGTATATATGAGTTGTGTTCATGGTTAAGATGAGTTGTGTTTATGGTTTAATAAGAGAGTGTTTGCATTGAAGAAATTTACAACTCAACCAATTGAGTTGGATCTAAAAAGTAGACCAATCCTACCCACGAACACTCCTACTAACTCCATACATGGATATATAAAAAAGGATTTTTAGCTTTTTTCTTCTTTTTCTTTTTATGAGTGTACAATAAGAAACATCCATTCATTTTTAAAAATACAATTGGAGTAGAAGAATTCGAACAACGGACTTTGTGGTTAATCATACTCTCGTATGTGAGTTAAGTTAGGTTCATTTTCTTATATCTATTCAGTTATCTAACAACAGTTCGTCATGTGAAAAAAATACTCCAAAAAAATGAATACAACCAAAATACATTTAAAAATAACAAACTACGAATGGCAATGGTAGAGACGTTACAAAATTGAAAGGTTTTAAAATTATATAAATATCACCATTGACTACCTACAACCCAAGCTTAACACAATTTCTACAACCTTCTTCTTCTTGATTTCCTTCCTGCCATCGCCATGCCTGTTCAAGACTCCAAAACCCACGTGGCTTTGCTGGTCAGCCCCGGAATGGGTCATCTCATTCCCTTCCTCGAGCTGGCAAACCGCCTCGTCCTCCACCACAACCTCCAAGCCACTCTCTTTGTTGTCGGCACCGACTCCTCCACCGCCGAATCAAACCTCCTCCAAAAACCCTCCGCCGCCAACATCGTCCCTCTTCCTCACTCCTCATCCACCCTCGACCCAAACGCCTCCTACGTCGATATAATCAATGCCATGATGACCGCCTCTTTCCCCTTCCTCCGCTCCTCCATCACCACCACCATGCCCCGTCCGGCGGCGCTGATCGTTGACCTTTTTGGAACCCAAGCTCTATCCATAGCCCACGAACTCGGCATGTTGGGCTTCGTTTTCATGACCTCCACTGCTTGGTTCCTCTCTCTCTCCTTCTTTTACCCTTCCATGAGCAAATCAATGATTGACGCCCACGTATACAACCACGAACCTCTCGAAATCCCGGGTTGTACTCCAGTCCGATTTGAAGATACCATCGAGATATTCCAGCTGAACCGGGAGGAAATTTACGAGGGATTCGGAGGTTTCACACGAGAACTTGGAACGGCCGATGGAATTTTATGCAACACGTGGCAGGATCTTGAGCCCATAACGCTAAAAGCGCTGACTGAACTTGGAAACCTAAATAAAGAAAAAGTCAACCAAGTTCCAATTTATCCAATTGGGCCGTTGACTAGATATAGCGAGCCCAATTTGAAGAGTGAGGTGCTGAAGTGGCTTGATCGGCAACCGGATGAGTCGGTGATATACGTGTCGTTTGGGAGTGGGGGGACGTTATGTGCAAAACAAATCACAGAATTGGCGTGGGGGTTGGAGCTGAGTCAGCAGCGGTTTGTTTGGGTGATACGGCCGCCAGCAGGGACGGATCCCATGGGAATATTTTTCACGGTGGGAACCGGATCGGAAGACGATTCGGCCCCAGAATACTTACCGGAAGGATTCATAAAAAGGACGAAAGAGGTGGGTTTAGTGGTTCCGATGTGGGGACCACAGGCGGAGATTTTGAGCCACAGATCGGTAAGGGGATTTGTAACGCACTGTGGGTGGAATTCGTCGTTAGAGGGAATAGTGAACGGAGTGGCGATGGTGACGTGGCCATTGTACGCAGAGCAGAAGATGAACGCGGTGGTGCTGACAGAGGAGTTGGGGGTGGCGGTGAGGGTGAGGGCTGAGGGAGTGGTGGGGAGGGAGGAGATAGAGAGGAAGGTAAGAATGATAATGGAGGATGAAGAAGGTCGAGAAATTAGGGAGAGAGTTAAAATGCTGAAAATTACTGGGGAAAAGGCCGTCTCTAAAGGTGGGTCATCGTATGATTCTTTGGCTCGTGTGGCTTCAAAATGCGATATTTTCCGGCGTCGGAGAGATGGAGGGTGTTAATCTTTATCATATGTATTTTATATATCCGATCTTAGATGAACGACTGTATGTTAATTATGGTCAAACTATATTTATACTCTGTGATATATTTTATGCAATCAATATGAATTTAACAGTTAAATATTGTAATTGGGATCCTACCTTTTAAAGAGTGAAAGGAACTTTTCATATAGTTACTACTGCAAAGAGTTCTATAAGATCGATCTAACAGATACTATGACCTTTTTCTTGGTAATAGTTGTACTTATAATTTTTTTTCCATCATAATGTATTATCAACTACAGAATTAAATTCGAATAATCCAGATCCTATTTTACTCAAAAAAGAAAAAATAAATAAAATAAAGTCCCACAGTCTCACAAGTATATGCTTAAATTTGATAATCATTTTTTGTTTTTGTAGTTGAAAATGAAGCCTATTTCACCTATAATTCTTATAATGACTTACATTTTTTAAGTACAATGGTTGAGTTTTTAGCTAAATTTCAAAATAAAAACAGCTTGTTTTTTTAAATCATTGATGAAAAGTGGATAATAAAGGAAGAAATTTAAAGGTGAAAGTAGTGTTTAATTTTCAAAAATAAAAATAAAAAATAAAATGGTTACCAAATGAAGCCTAAGTTATCAAATTTGAGCGTATAATTGTAAGACTTTATTTTTTTTTCTTAATAATTTAAATTAGATCCATTTTACTCGCATCTGGTCTTCCTCTCCCTACTCCCTCTATGTTGCAAGTTGACAATTTCTTATTCACATAGTCGATTGTTGAATTAATAAGCTGTTAAGAAAAAGTTGGTTTTTAGCTAAATGGTTATTTCATTAACTATGTATGGAACAAAGGTATCACTCATATGCTATAGAGATTCAGCTCATTTATATTTAAAATTTGATCTACCCATAACCAAAACTCATTCTTTTCAAGTTACATGTCTATCTAAAATTTTATCTGGAATTTTGTCTAAGTTATAAACAGTTTTATTTTATTTTAGTTTATTTACTGAGAAATACTTTTTAACTACTTAACAAAAAGTTAATTCAAACATGTTCAAAAGGCCGAAAATTTTTATAAAATTGAGAAAGTTAAAAAGATTAAATTAGTTCAACATGACAGTTATCTAATAGGTTATTATTTCGATATATTTAGCCTAATATAATTATTCAAAGCATGATAAGTACTTCTCTTATAACAAAAGAGGTTGGAACCATCCACCCTATCATTTTTTTAAAAAAGTTATATATTATATAATAAAACTTCCCTCTAAAGTTATTTGTTTGACATGTCCTACTTTAATTTTTATATTTATTTTATATTTGTTATTAGTATAATAACATCCTTTGATAAATAGTACTAACAAAAATATGGATACAATCAACTCATTTTTACCGCTCATTCAATTATTGATTTTTTTCTGTTGAATAGTTATAAGACAAAAAAACAAAAACAAAACAATAATAATAACAATAAAATGGTAATGTTATCAAAGGATCACAACAAGAAATATGTCCTTTTATAGATTTCTGTTGTAACCTTTTTGAAAATAGGTTATAAAATCTCTTGGGAAAGAAAAGTGGGCCATGGAAATTAAAAAAATTAACTAAGACGCACCCCAAAATTTTAGAATTTGGCAGCGTCAACTAAAATTTATTATTGTCCATGAAAAAAGTTCCCCTCTCCCGCTTTCCGTAGCCCCCTAAAAAATCATTGTTGAGCAAATGCCAATGGTGAATCCCACTTTTTTTGTTCAATGTGTTGACACTTTCTAGAATCACATCCATCATTTTCCCTAATCGAACTGGTAAATGCCGTTCCTGGTCGCTGTGTTTGCGTTCGGTGGTGGGCTGTTGGTGTCGTAGTCCTCCAGGAACGCTTTCGGTGGGGGGTTTTGGCTGAAGATGACCCTTTGATGCATGCAAGTTTGAGTGCAAGCCCGTGTGTTTGATCAGTGGATGAAGCGTGACAGAAATCTCTCCCAGTAGCTTCGTCCCTTTCTCTATCTCTTCCTCCGTTTTTGAGTTCTATTTCTAATTTGAAATTTTGGAAATGGCGGAGAGGTCAAAATCCGTCCTTGGATAGCAGAGATGATCTGGAAGAAACACCCAAGTGGTTGGATCAATGTAATTCAAGGAAGGCATGGGAAAGCAGGGGAAGAGCTTCAACTGATCAAAGAGATCCGATCAAAACAGTGGAAATCGACACCATCCAGCCCTATCCTTGTACATCTTCCACTTTCGAAGAATGACTTTATTTTTCGTTTCCTTATTTCTTTCTCCTCGTTTGTTCTCTGAAATTGGATTTAGAACCCATAGGGCCATTTGACATTTCTCTTTTTTCTTGTTGCACCTCACTTTTTCCTCATTCCATCTTGTAATTTCCTTGTTAGTTCATCTATAGGCGGTGACGAAGAACCAACGATGACATACCTTCAAATTGCAAATCTCTGTGGACCACCTGCTGTGAAAAAAGGTAACACACTTCCCTTTTTCTGTTCACTAAAATCCAACTTTTCTTCGGAGCTTGAAGTTGTAATTGTCGCCATGGTTTCTCTTCCATCTTCTTGATTTCCCTTTCGTCTTAGTATTTTTTAGTTAGCAATTAATCTTCGATTCTTATTTTTGTTCATTGTTGCAGGTGAAGCATTTGAGGAACCTTTCAGTTCAATGAATTTTTAGCTTATAACTTTGAATTCATGCTCTTTTTTTTTTTTTTTTTTTTTAAGGTTGGTGGAATGAGGTTTTGCATATGGACACAACGACTCGACTTGGTCCTTGAATTTTGTACTCGTTACTTTAATTTTCAAAACTTGGTAAATCTTGTATTTTCTCTACTTATTTTGTAGGAATTTCTTTGTGGCTTTCTTTCATTGTATTAGACACTCCTTAAATGTGTTATGTAAATGAATGAAAAAATTTCAATTATGAGATGGGACTTGTTATATTTAAGTGTCATGATATTATATATATATATATAATCCATTGTAGCTATCATTTAGAATTTGAAAAAAAAAAATACTAATTGGTAATTTATGATTGACAATAAAAGGCTATAAAAACTTTTAGTAACATAAAGAAAAAGCTATAAAATTTTCATAATAGTATAAAAACTTGTAATAGTTTCAAGAAAATGCTATTACAAAGTTATAGTAGCTCTTTTTATTAGTTATAAAAACTTATTATAGTTTTGATAAGTAATGCTATAATATATTTCAATAGCAAGGTAAATATGCTATATTTTTAAGGTTTTTAATGACATTCAACCTACTAAAAAAAAATATTATAAAAAATCCTGAACTTTTAATAACATGAACTATCAAATATTCAAAAAAATTTATAAAAGATTTATTATAACCTTTTTCATTAGCTATCGTATACATCATTTCATGTAGTGGATAATCTTTAATTGAGCCACACTTTAACACTTCTCTTTTGATACTATGGTCATATCATTTTTAAACATCAAACAAAATCAAATCTGTTTCCTCACTTACATATATTTGATAATAATTTGTGTACAAGGTGAAATGCGGTGTAAGAAGAAAAGATACAAAGATGACAAAAAGAACAAGAACAATGAGAGAGGTAGCAATCCTCATATTTCAAAAATGTCTATAGTTATTAGAATTTTCAATTTTAGCTTTTTTGGAATTTTTTACTTATTTTTCTTACAAATTTATCCTTTCACTAACCTTGTTACATTACATTTAATATAGTACATATTTGTATTATATTTTTCCGTTACCATTTAAGGTAAATGGTTCAAACTTTGATTATATTTTCAATTATTTTAATTAGTAATAATAATATAAACTACTTTTTTTAAAAATAATAACAATAATATATTTTCATTTACCCCCAATTTTCTAATATTTGTGCTCGTCTTTTTTATACCGTTTACCGATCTTTGGTCAATGAGCCAATTTTGAGAGAGAACTTTTTTCGAAGGGAGAGAGTAGAAAGATGAAGAGTGTTGGAGTAAACTTTTAAGGGGGTTTATTTTAAAGGTTTGGGGCAAGGATTTAGGAAGTCAAGACTTTCCACACTCTTTTCCATGGATATAAAGTAAACAATAATCAAATATATGAATTACACTTCCCCCCCTCTTATTTAATCTAGGAAGTTCGTTCGACCAACTTCTGGACACCATCTCCAGTGACCGTCGTCGGCCAACTTCGGCAATCGTTGTCAACCAACCTCCAGTCGTCACTTCCGGCAACCCACCCGACGAACTTCTGGCCACCAACTCTGGCTACCACCGACCAATCTTGAAATACATTAATAAGAACATTTCTAGTATATAACAAACCAAACAAACATGTATATAAAAATATTTCTAAGAAAGAGTTGCAAACGCACGTGTGTTTTATTTGAAGGACGTGAAAAACTTTTTTTTTTCTAAGTTATTCCAAACACACCCTTAGTTTAATTGTAATAGTATTTTTTAAGGAGTCTTTTTTAATTATTATTCTTTACTTTTAATTCTCTCTCTTTCTTTGTTTAACAAATAAGAGATTTCAAAAGTTGTCAGTTTATAACTACAAGAAACTTCCTTTATATGCTTCGTTTCAATGATGATGATGATGATATATTATTACTATTATTATTATTATAAAAATCGAATAGTGAGAAGTGCTGAAAAAATAAATTGGGCTCAATTTTTATGTTAATTAGCCCAACTACAATTGTAAGTAGGTAAGTAGGTACACCCCAATTTAATTAATTAGAGTGGCAAAAGTCAATTGGATTTTATTTTAGTTTATAGTTTTAGTAAATTTTATAGTAAACTACATTAAAATAATTAAGATGTATCTAACCATGAATTAAATACAAGAAAATACTTTTTTCTAATTTTTTCTTTTATAGTCTTTTTTAATTATTATTCTTTACTAGATTTTTAATTCTCTCTCTTTTTTTCTTTGTTTAACATTAATGTTTTCTTCATTTTAAGAGATTTCATTTATTTTCTTCTATTTTTCTTAGTTGAAAATCAACCTCACCTTGTATAGGTTTTGAAAAGTTTATAACTACAAGAAACTTCCTTTATATGCTTCGTTTCGTAATGATAATGATGATGATGATGATATATTATTACTATTATTATTATTATAAAAATCGAATAGTGAGAAGTGCTGAAAAAATAAATTGGGCTCAATTTTTATGTAAAATAATAGCCCATTAGACTACAATTGTAAGTAGGTAAGTAGGTATTTTTGTTTTGGTTCTATTTTTAAAAAAACCCCAATTTAATTAATTAGAGTGGCAAAAGTCAATTGGATTTTATTTCAAAACCTAGTAAAATCAAAATATCAAATTATTAAAATAATAAATTTAACAAAATTATAGTTTTAGTCAAATCTTTATTTGATTCAAAAAAAAATATTCTAAATTTTATAGTTTATTTTAAACTAAACTACATTAAAATAATTAAGATGATAAATTTAAACTAATCTAATATCTAACCATGAATTAAATACAAGAAAATACTTTTTTCTAATTTTTTCTTTTATAGTCTTTTTTAATTATTATTCTTTACTAGATTTTTAATTCTCTCTCTTTTTTTCTTTGTTTAACATTAATGTTTTCTTCATTTTAAGAGATTTCATTTATTTTCTTCTATTTTTCTTAGTTGAAAATCAACCTCACCTTGTATAGGTTTTGAAAAGTTTATAACTACAAGAAACTTCCTTTATATGCTTCGTTTCGTAATGATAATGATGATGATGATGATGATATATTATTACTATTATTATTATTATAAAAATCGAATAGTGAGAAGTGCTGAAAAAATAAATTGGGCTCAATTTTTATGTAAAATAATAGCCCATTAGACTACAATTGTAAGTAGGTAAGTAGGTATTTTTGTTTTGGTTCTATTTTTAAAAAAACCCCAATTTAATTAATTAGAGTGGCAAAAGTCAATTGGATTTTATTTCAAAACCTAGTAAAATCAAAATATCAAATTATTAAAATAATAAATTTAACAAAATTATAGTTTTAGTCAAATCTTTATTTGATTCAAAAAAAAATATTCTAAATTTTATAGTTTATTTTAAACTAAACTACATTAAAATAATTAAGATGATAAATTTAAACTAATCTAATATCTAACCATGAATTAAATACAAGAAAATATTTTCCAAACTTAAGATTTATAAATCTGCACTTCATTCCCAAGATTTCTAATCCTGCACTTCAAACACAAGCTTCTCTGACCCATACTTCCAAAACCTGCACTTCAAGCATAATTTTCTTTAATCCAGGTTGCCTAAACCTCCCAGCCTAACCCCTAGGCTTAACATTCCAAACTTGCGCGTCAAACACCCCCTGAGATTATTAATTAGAGGCATCTCTAGTCATTAAAAAAATGGAGAGTGATTTTAAGGGATGTTTTGAAAATTTGGAATTAATTTCAGGAATCTCGAATTAAATGATTAAAGAATGTTGATGCCAAATTTTGGCCAAGAAAAAACATATTTGACCCGTGACATCAATGGTATATTTGTCATTCAAGAAAGAGAGTACCTACAAAATAAAGAAAAATGGCTCTAATGCCTAAGTCAGTAAGAGAATTGTAGAATAAGAGAAGAAGTCAGAAGTTTAAGTTACCTCATACCGGGTTATAATGATGTATTTATAGGAAATTTGATTTAGAGTTTATCTTAGTCTAATTAGGATTAGGGTATGAGTTTCCTAATCCTAGATGAGCTAGGTTATGTTTCAAGCCAAATAGGCCAGGGCGTGCATTTAGTATGCCTTGTTCATCAAAATTCGAGCTTCGGCCTCAACCTTATTCTTGGCAGAGGTTGATCAGTCTAATATCCTTGCTAGGTGTGCTAAGGTTTCATCCCTTAAGGCCTAGATATGTTGGGTCTTTGACCATTGGGCTAACATAAGAGGCTCGACCTTTGTTGGAGCTGAGGCCGACCAAGCCTAATTTGTCCTTGGGCCCATCTCTTCAGCCTTCTCATGCTCTCATTTGACCATCTTACCCTTGATTCCAAAATCCACCCATAACATTAGCCCCTACTCCCAAGTTAGGTGTCACATCTCCTCCCAAATTACGTTTTAACCTAAAAGAAGGTGTGAATACAGTAGATGACCAAACTTAACATAACTAATCATCACATTATTTTATTCTCACATCATCATTCAAAAGATATCATATTATAGACCAACCCCGACTATAACTCTATCGGGACTAACTAATTACCAACCACTTTCATGTCAACACCTAATTGACCACTTTTTTATAACGGTGGCTGACTGAACTTTTCTTTCGTCAAGCAACCCACAATCCTAGAATATTGGAACTCTACTACTTGGAGGGGAAAAACAAAAAACATTGGAAAGCGTGGGTTGGGAAGCTTAATGAGTGGCATATTAGAAAACATAGGCTTTTACTATAGAAATCCATTTTGCAACAACTTTCTAAATCATTAGCATGTTCTTCCAACTTAGACTTTGGAAACTCTTTGAACGTATAACAAATAAAAACATTGTACTCTCAAATAGTTTAGTGAAGACCAGAGTTCACGTAAATCATATATTTCCAAACTTACTAGCATAATATGTTAAACTGGAAGATTCATACTTTAAACATCAACTGAAAACATCCTCACAGTTTTAGGGTTTAAAACAAGCTTTTTACTAAGCTTGTCAAAATAACAAAACATAAACTTATAACAATAATCACTCTGTAAACCCTAAAAATGTCTTACGAAACCATCACATAAAATCGTTGTACCCTTTTAAACCTTAGTTGGGTGGATCCCCATCATCACCAACGTCGAAAACCTTAGCTGAGGTATAATTCTACATCATCAACAACATCGATAATAATCTTACATACACGTAGAGATTTTCCATAGTTACCTTCGTGTCCTTCAGCATTAGGGGAATATTAACCCTATATGCCTTTGTCTCCTTCGTTAACGGGGACCCTGATACCTTATCCTAGTTCTTCAGTATCGGATTTCATAGCTAGGTATTAAAACGTAGCTAAATTCAGTTGGCAGTAGATATGATAAGAGAGTTGGCATCTGTTGCCTTCACACCTCCTCTTAGGTTAAAACGATAATCTGGGAGGGGATGTGACATTAGGGTTCTTGGTTTTCCAAACCATTTGTCACAGGTTTTTTGTGAAACCCAGATTTCTATTTTCCTACTTAAGCAGGTGATAAAAGGAATTACCTAAGTGAAATCTAAATCCTATGTTGAAGAGAAGGAAATTTCTAAGTGTTGAATAGCTCATATGTTGAGAATGCATGAAGAAGAGCGGAGAGAGCAAGATGTTGAGCGCAAGGCGCTGGGCAGACAATCGTGTAGCAAATGAGCAGTGCTACACGATGAGGTAGACGATCGTATAGTAAGTGAGCGGCGCTACACGATGAGGTAGGCGATCGTGTAATCGGGCGCTGGACGATCGTGTAGCATTGTGGGGAGCTAAACGATGAGTACGTGATCGTATAGTAGATGTGCGGAGTTAAGCAATGTACTAGACGATCGTGTAGATGTGCGCGGCGTTAAATGATGAGAAGTGATGCGCTAGACAATCGAGCTATACAATAGCAAAGATATTACATGATCAGTTTAAGCACTAAACGATAAGCGTGGAAGCTAGGCGATAGCGCTAAACGATAGCGTTAAGCGTTAAACGATGCATGGGCGCTAAGTGATGGACTACACGATGGGCGTGGGCGCTAGACAATAGTTGTGTTGTGCTAGACAGTGAGCAGACGCACTACACGATAGGAAAAATACTAAGCGTTGGGCGTTGGGCGATAGACGCAGGCGCTGGGTGATGACGCTAAGCAATGAGCGGATACATTAGACGATAAGGCATCGGTGCTAAATGATGGAGGTAAGTGATAACGAGCAGAAATGCACGTTATCATAGTGCTAAGTTCTTAAACAATGTTGGATTGCATTGATGAAATATGTTAACTTGCGTTCATTAAGCATCGTTTTCATAATATTGCGGTTACATCTGTTCATCGCATTAGAACTGTTGATTTTTGTATTTTTGTGCAGAATATGCGTTAACGTTATACAAGAATTGCGATTATAGGAAATAATTAGTCGAGCGCAACTTCACCGCAAGGCTTTGCGTTGATCGTGCTCGCAAGCATTCGCCCGAGAAGGATCGCTGCAACTTGGTCAGGGCAACATGGTGGGCGCATCTAGGTGAAAGGCCAATTAAGCGCGATGGGACAGAAAGTTGATGACAGTCGAATCCAAATTAAGTTGACAACCGATAATGGTCACAAAGTACATTCAACTTTTCGGTGACAATTATTCGGCGCATCAGTCAGGAATTAAAGCTGTTCCATTTGTACAACCATGAGAGAGAAGCCACCTTTCACCGTGGATGCTCTATAAATACCAAAGACATTCTTCAAAGAAGGGGTTGACCGTTTTTATAATCTTTTGTTCCTTAAGTTCACGCCATTGTCCATAGTTTTCTTTTTATTTTAAAGTGGATCAAGAGAAGAATGGTGGTGCGAGAGATCACTCAGGGCAACTCGAGAGAGAACCTTGAGACGTAGGAGTAGAGAGCGGGCTGACTCTCGCGAGAGCGAGATTATCATTTTGAGCACGAGTAGAAAAATAGTGTAAACGCCTGGCAGCAAGAGATTGCTACCAGGCTCCTTATTATACTTGCATTGTTATTTTGTACTTCATCTTCATATTTATACAATGGAAGTTCTATTTCTACATCTATTCACTCTCTTAATATGCATGAGTAGCTAAACTAGTCGAATAGGTTGAGAAGAACTAAGCTAACATGACCTAAGAAGTTCATTGCTTGTGATTGTCTTGTTTTATGCTGTGCAAAATACCCTTTAGAGTTACTCGAGAGAGAGTCTAAAGAAAGAACGTAATGACTCGAGAGAGCTAGGTTAGAATCTGAACTCGAAAGAGCAAGATATACTTGCATAAACAAGAGATATGGACTTAGAGATAAGCTCTGTTTTTCAACTTGCATTGCATGCATCCTAGAGAAGGAATGATATTATGTGGTCGCCTTATTTGTGTGTGTTATCCTGTCATCGCATAAATAAGAATAGAGGCTTATGTATAGGTCCTATAGACTTATCGCATATATCACATGTGTTCTAATATTAGAAGCCGTAGCATTCGCGTCGAGAGATGGTTTACTATTGTATGCATGTTGCATGATCGCAAAACATGAACGCATTTCAGGAAGTGTTAGCCGAAACCCTTCTCAACCCGTTCACCGCATATTCATCGCATCTCTTGTTTATCAGCTCTTTTCAAACTCCACCGCATTTATTTATTTTTCATCAACGCAAACAACAAACCCAATAATTTATTTATTTATCCGGTTACCGCAAAGTTCTTCACAAAAATTACCAATGCAATCTATTTTAACAAGTCCCTGTGTTCGACCTTGGACTTACCAGGAAACTCAGAGGAATTTACACTTGGATTTTGTTGGGAAAACTTGAGTGCACAATACAATTTCATCAACGCATATCATCCATATTTCCACTTCATAAAATCAAGCATCAGTAAGCGATGGGCGCGGTAGCTAAACAATAGGCTATGCGCGAGATCGTTTATTAAAAGATTAAGCTACACGATGGATAGCTGGAGCTAAGCAATAGATCTAGGAACTAAACGATGGAATAGTGCTGAGGCCTGCGTTACGCAAGGCTGGTGATCTCATCCGGACAAATGGCTATGCCGAGAGAAAATTGTAGTTTGAGTTAGTAGGAGCTGGACGAATTAAATTTCATGCAAAGGAAATCTTTTGCATGAGGAGGACAACACAAGTAGATGTGTGGCATGAGAGTAGATGAATGTCAATGGAGTAGGTGGTGGCAAAACATGATGCAAACACTTCAAGAGTAGAAGGTGTCTTGCATTTGAAGCTTGGTAAAGATGAGAAAGATCATTTCCTTTGGCCTATAAATACCACCACAAGATATCTCTTATATTCATAAGCTAAATCCTATTCAAAGAATTTAAGGAAGAATGTTAGAAGGTGGATTTGAAGGAGACCATGCGTTAGGAAAAGATCATGCGTTGGTCATGAAGTTCTAAGACGAGAAGATGCTGTCGGACAGTGAAGTCTGAAAGTAGCATCAATTTGGGACGAGGATATCTCCCAGAATACTTTTTAATTTGGAGTGATTCCAAAGCCACCTGAAAGATCTGAGAGTCTAGTTTTAGAGTAGGGCTGCTGGAAAAGAAGCTTCAAGGAATCGGGCTGGAGAGTGAGGAAAAGGCAAAAGGGTCGAGCTATCGAGTAAGCTTGGTCAAATCTTGATGTTTTGATGATTTCAGCCAAACCATGAGGAGTTCTAAGCTAAGATTTTGAGGTATTCTTCCTGAGACATTTTAGAGCATGTTTGTAGAAGGAAGTATCTTGAGATAAGGCTTAGAACTATGAGTAATCTGAGCTTTAAATTGAATCTGGATTTTAGGGTTCAGAAGGGAGCCCAAGGTGATCAAGGAACTTCTAGAGAGAAGGGTTCCTAAACGACCAAGGTGAGTGACTAAATATTTGACTAAATATTTACAATGTTTTAAGAAACCATGTTCTAAAGAAAGATCTTTCAGATAAAGTCATATTTTCTATGCTTTGTAAAGAAAGTCATTGTATGACTAGTTTTACTTGAAATTCGATATCGAAGGGCATTTGAGAAGGTATCCGAGCAGCTCGATACTGAAGGACACATTTTGAGAAGGTATGTGAGCAAAAGTACCTAAGGCATGATGGTACTTCTTTTACATAAGAATTAATTTCCTTGTCACCCACTGGGCTGGCAAGCTCACCCCGTTTTCAAATGTTTTTCTTCCCAGGTAGCGAAAGGTAAGGAGTTCCAGGGTGCTGCTAAGGTCAAGGTTTGCCACAAGCCACAGTCACACTTCGTAGTTAAGACTTGGAGTTGTATAAACATTACATTGTTGTAATAAAATGGGCCTACTTAATTAACTATTGTTATCTCATTGACTAAAAAGTTTACTGAGTGTAGTACAGAGGTTCGGATGGGTAGTAGGTATCACAAGAGGGTGGCATCTGCAATCCCTCACGCCTCTTCTCGGGCTCAGGAATGCAGACTTGGGGTGGGGTGTGACATTTTTATTCAAAAAATCTATCTTGGGAGTACAATCTCCCTTTCAATCTCCATGTTAACCCATTGCGAAAGTTAATTTGGTCTTGCTAGGGACTGTTTGGCATATCGAGCCAAACCCTTTTAAGGTCCAACTAATTTTCCAACACGCTTCTCCATCTCATGACGTAGTTATGTGCTAAATCATTCTAGGTCCATCCCAAAGATAGGCTAGACAATGGATCATTGCACTCCTGACCTAAGGTGGACCTTGGGTCATAAGCGAACTCGAAATATTATCTAATCAAGCCTGTTACAACTCAATCAGCTTTTTGGTTTCCTTCTCCCCCTGAGGGTGGAGTTATGGTTACTTCACCTATCATTTCTCCAGATGGGTCATCGCTTTCGCTTATCTTCAATAATCATGTAGCTTGATCATAAGTTTTGTAGCCTCGTTGCTTATCCCCAATAACTTGATCATTATTCTCATAGTTTTTTTTTTTTTTTTTTTCACACCTAAGTGAGATTAATCTGCCTATCTTTTGTGGGATTTTAATATGACTCGTGGTTATCCCTAAGTTTTGGACTTTTAATTTAGTTAGTTGACTATGGGGTGGTTAGCCCTAGTTTTTCACCAAATATCTTTAATCAGAAAATTTTTTGAGTCCCAATTGGGTTTCTCCTGACAACTTTCTCTTTTGTGAGTAATTAAATCTTCTTTTAAGGTTCCTTAGCTATCATTATAAAATTTTGCATCCAAATAATTATATGTACTTGTATTGCTTCCAGAATTCTTTATAAATATTTCTTTGTAAGTTCTTTGTGGCACTTTAATCAATAACTTGAGATATGTATAAAAGAGTGTGAGAGTAAAACTTATCTTGTGTTTTGCAAATTTGTAGAGATTCTTTAGGTTGTTGCTTCATATTTTTCTTTTGTTGTAAAACTTTGATTGATGCAAATGGGTAGTGAAGTACTCATTCATCGAACCTTGTTAAGCAATGGTGGTGTCTCGGATATGTGTGTAACTCCTAAAAGAGGAATCTTTGACTCGGCCTCGACCATCTAGTGTGCAGCCTTGATAAAACCGAAAATGTGCTATTTTTCTCTTCTTAATTCTAGGTCGTTACTATGTTTAATGTGTTTATTTAGTGCTTTATAGGTATCGAGTATCTTTGAAGTAGAATCAGTCATTATGAGTTTTTTAAGATAATTTGGAGCAATTAGAAGCTAATTTGATCAACCAGACTTCTAAAAGACGTGAAAGGACGAAAATGACCCTGGATGTAGCGTTGCAACGTTACAAGGCAGTAGCCTCGCATTTCTGGAAAGACAAGGTAGCATCGCAATGCTATGCACATAGCGTTGCAACGTTACGAAGTTTAAAGGAGGCAATACATCGTGAGCATGCAAACGAGCGTTGTCACAGTGTTGCAACGTTGTACCCTAACGATGTGATAGACTAGAGACCAGCGTTGCAATGCTCTTGTCAAGCATTGCAATGCTGCGACACTGAGTTTAAATGCTTTTCTTCATTTTAGGGCAGGGGAATCGACCCCCAATCGGCTCCTATGTCGATTTTCTCCTCTTCGCACCTTTCCACTTGTATTTTTCTTCATTTTTCTCCCCATCTCATGTAATTAGCTAAGATATTGCCGGGTTCTTTTCTTCTTCATCTCTATGGGAAGATAAGACCTAACTCTCTAGTTTAAGGATTTGAAACAATTTTTGGGAGTTTTATTTAAATGTAATTTCTATATTCTTGTCTATGGGTTTCAGTCTGAATCTTGTGTTTATGAATTGCATAATTTCATTATTGATTGACAACCAATAATTTGTTGTGTAATTGAATGCTTAGAGACTGGCTTGTAACATGAGACATATAATTATAGGTTAATCTAAAAGGAAGCAATAGGTTAGTTAGGTTTGCAATTCATTGCCTAAAATGAATAGTATTGCTCCTATCAACTTAGAGAGAAACCATATTGAATGTTTGATTATATATACACACAATAACTACTTTATTTTATATATACACACTATATGTTATATCAAATATATGCATCAAATACAACATAACGAACTTTTTGTACGCCATATGCTGACCTTTTTTGAAACATTTCCGGTTGTTTTGGTAGACGGAGACGGAATTGTTAGAGCCGATGTTCCTTTTCAAAGAGCAGAATCGAAGTATAGTGTTGAACAGGTCGGTGTAACTGTTGAGTTCTATGGTGGTCCTATAGCATTATTTTCTCTCTAATACATGGAATTTAATATAAATCATATTTATATCAAATTAACTTATATGAATCTCATTCATATGATTGATATAATTGATATTTGGATCATATCCAAATATATAATTCCTCTTTACTTATTTACGGTATATAATATATACTATATTTATATTAAATTTAATTATATAAATCTCATTCATATAATTAGTATTTGAATTATATTCAAAGGAGAAACGTGAGAGGAAAAATTTGACATATCATATACATCTTTTCCTCCCACTGATTATTTTAACAACCTAGGATTTAATTAACTTGGAAAAATACGACTAGTTATTTTTACTAAGTGACCGTTTAAGTTTGCCTAGAAGTAACACTTACTTTGGAAAGTTAAACAATTTTGATTAATATTCGTTAAACACTTTAACAAATATTAATCAACAATTGCATGCTTGTAGCAAATTTCTCTTATTCACCTTTTCAGGTAGGTTCCTAGATAGGGGTGCAACGTTTCCATCATCTTAAGTGTCTTTAGCCTAGACAAAACCCTCCTTAGACAAAAGGTCCCTTATAGATATGTTTGCTACAAATTTAATTGAAATCAATTTAATCCTATTAAACTGATTAAAAAGATTAATCTAATTTTTAATCTCATTAGAAATTTGTAAACTTAGGGCTATGTGAACCATATTTTAAAACTATTTTAAAAAATGATTTTACCTAAGTTTGCATGCAACTCTTAGTTGTTGATTTTGATTTCTAATTTCATTTATTTATAACTCTTATAAAGTAAATGAAGCAAATTAAAACCTACATTACATTGATCGACATACAAGTTATAACATCTATAAGATTACCTAAAGTAATGTCATGCATCATGCAATGCTCATTTCATAACTACATATACATAACACTTATATATAACTAAGTAATGAAATTAAATAACATACATTACATACATACATTCAAACTATATATTATAACGATCATAATATAAATAATGCATGACTGTATTATTTATGTATGTAAGCATATAGTGTAACACTTATATTATGATGCATAAACATACTATAAAATTAAATCATGCATATCATATATTATAACATTTATAATACAAATGATGCATGAATTATGCATAACCTATGGTAGAATTTAATTCTATATGACATACAATATTTGAAGGTCAAGTTCGTGGAGATTAGCAAGGATTTGAAGGAATCTACAAAGATTGTATTTCTGAAATCCTCTTTGTATAAATTTGTTTTTATAGCATGCTTATTAGTCAAATTAAGTGAAATTAGACTGCTTAATGATTCTGTTAGCTTCCGTTTTATGCGTGCTTACTCTATCAATTGACTTTAGCTTATTTGCTTTTGAGGCCCCCAGTTTTTTTTGTAAGATTTGAAGTTGTCTTAAGAAATTAATTTGATGCTTGCCTTGGAGTTCTTGTTCAACTGGGATACTGTAACAACCTAAGTTTGTACATTATAGGAAATTAAATGTTAACTAAGATTCAAGTTCTAAATTTAAGCCACTAAGTTTAAAATTTGACCCATAAATCTTATTGGTCATTAAATAAATAACAAGCATAATACTAATTTGGAAATTAAACAAATATCTAAGTAAGAAAAATATCTAGGAAATAAAAATGACAATATAATAATATTTTGAAGAAAATGAAAAATAAAATAAAGATTATATGAAATAACTTTAAGGAAAAAAAATCTAGAAAATAATAATAACAATAATAATAAATAAAACTATTAAAAAATGAAATGAAGAAATATGTAGAAGGTTTACAATAATAATATAATGATGAATAAAAAAATAAATATCTAGGAAGATTGAAAAGAAAATTATTTTATGAGTATAAGTCGGTAAGTGGGATATATATATATATATATATATACCTTAGTAATAAGTTGGTTAGTAAGAGAGAGAGAAAAAAATATAATAAAATTAAGAGAAACTCTTTCGAAGACGAACAGAGCTGTCATAGATGAGTCTAGTCATCTAAAGACTCTTTTAAAAAGTTTTCTACAGTTGTATAGCAATGCTGCTATGAACAAAATAGAATACAATCTTACCATCCTTCTCAACGAGTTGCAGACTTATGAGTCCTTGATGAAAGTCAAAGGACAATAGGGAAGACAAATGTTGCTAGTTCCTCAATTTTTTTTTACAGGGATTCTACATTTGGAACTAAGTCCATGCCTTCTTCCTTAGGCTCTAAGAAATGGAAGAAGAAGAAAGGTGGTAAGGAGAATAAATCATGCCACTTATAAATCATGCCACAATTTTCAACCCACTTATAAAGAGCCGTCTATCAATCACTTTTCTATTCTTTTCCTTTTCTTTTTATTTTTCATTTTTAGTACAATAACTTTTGAGTTATGAGAGGAAAAATCATGCCACTTGGTAGAGGTGTACACGGGTTGGGTTGGATTGAGTTGAAGGGATTTTTTGGACCAACATGAAAATTTGGCTTAGTTAGATTAGCTACCTGAATGACCTGATTAGGGTCTCCAACTCAATCCAACCCAACTCTTAAAATTCGGGTTGGGTTGAGTTGATTGTTGAGTTAAAAATATGAAATCAGAAAAGAGAGAGAGAGAGGGAGAGAGAGAAAGATAGTGAGATGAACAAAAGAGAGAGGCAACTTCTAAAATTTGAAGTTTAGATTCAACTCACCACCAAAAATGAAAATCGATGCCGAAAGAGAGACGAAAGAGATGTTTTGGACGAAGGGAGAAGTAATGACGGCGAAGCATTTTGCATATTTTCTTCGATGTTGTGAACAGTGACTGTGCAATGATGGTAAGGAAATCAATTGTAATTGTAATAAAGGAGACAACGAACTATACAGCCACAACAATAGTGAGAGAGATGAAAGAGACAATAGTTGGATGGTGAGAAGAGGAAGAAGGTAAGTTAAGGTTGAGAGAAATGAGAGAAATTGAGGGAGAGGTTGAGATGGTTAGGGATTTTTACACGCTTCACGGCTTCACGCAAAGAGAGAGACAAGGGTTGACTACATGAGTTAAGTAGAGATGGTATAATATATCAACACAATGTTTGGCCACTAACTTTAAATTTTGGTTGAGTTGAGTTGGTATATTTTACCAATTCACCACAATTCTCTTTTCTTCCAATATTTTCAACAGCTTCATACATCGGCCACTATCGACCACTATCGTTGCCACACTCCAGGAACAAAATTTGGACTCCGACAACCACCTTTGGTGACAACTTCAACGACCAATTCCGAGTTTTTGTAACCACCTTTGACGAAAACTTTGATGACCCAACTCCGATGACCACCTCCGTGCGACTAATTCCAACGATAAATTTTGGGCTCCGACAACCACTTCCGATAACAGACTCCAATGAAAACTCCCACAACCACCTTCGTAGACTTCAACTACAAACTCCAATGAAAATTACCTTCTATGACCACCTTCGAGCGAGCAACTCCGATGACCAACTCGGGCTTCGACAACCACTTTCAATGACAAAACTCTAGCAACTAATTTCAATACTAACTTCATGCGACCAACTTCGAGCTCTAACAATCACCTCTTATACTACAAACTCTAATGAAAATCATCAATCAACTTCGATGACCACCTTCCCGCGACCAACTCCGACGACCAACTTCGAGGTCAAAAAACCATCTCTGACAACAAACTTTATTGAATAGCTCCAATACCACCTTCATGTGGTCAACTTCAGGCTACGACAACCACATCCAACTGCAACCTCTAGTGAAAATCATCTTCGATAATCACTTTGAAAACCACTTTCAACTATTATAAGACCAATGATTGTTAAAATACATTGTAGGGTTCTTATATAAATAATAATATTTTGTTTACATTAAGTGCAATATTTGTACATAGAAATTTGTAAAATATATTTTTATTTAATTGAATTCACATATCAAATGCGTGTTAATAATATTTGAAAAGTATGTATATAGTTGAATAGTATGTAAAACATACAAAAAGATCATAAAACAAAAATATGGTGACGTTCCATTGGCCGCTAAGATGATGAGGGAGATTCAATTAAATTTTTTTTATAACATAGTAAAAATACAAAACAACTGACAACAAACTTTATTGAATAGCTCCAATACCACCTTCATGTGGTCAACTTCAGGCTACGACAACCACATCCAACTGCAACCTCTAGTGAAAATCATCTTCGATAATCACTTTGAAAACCACTTTCAACTATTATAAGACCAATGATTGTTAAAATACATTGTAGGGTTCTTATATAAATAATAATATTTTGTTTACATTAAGTGCAATATTTGTACATAGAAATTTGTAAAATATATTTTTATTTAATTGAATTCACATATCAAATGCGTGTTAATAATATTTGAAAAGTATGTATATAGTTGAATAGTATGTAAAACATACAAAAAGATCATAAAACAAAAATATGGTGACGTTCCATTGGCCGCTAAGATGATGAGGGAGATTCAATTAAATTTTTTTTATAACATAGTAAAAATACAAAACAACAAGAAGAAGAAGAAAAAGAAGAAGATGATGAAATTCATGGAGAAAAATTAGGAATAGAAAGTTTTGATTTCTCTTTGACTTCCCATTTTATTTAACTATATGTTTGCAAGAAATGTAGTAGGTTAATTGTTGTTCATTACAAAAAAAAAAAAAAAAAAAAAAAAAAAGAAGAAGAAGAAGAAGAAAAAAAAAAAAGAAAAAGAAAGAAAGACTTTAAAAATTGAAAGGAAAAAAAATGCAATCCATATTTTATTGAACACAAAAATGAGTAGAATTATTGAATACAAAAGTTTCAAAACAAAAATAATCTTTGTAAAAGCAGATTATTTAGAGTTAAAAAAATGACAATAGATACTTTAGATATGTAAACTCAACTCTGCATCTCAAATAGTAAACTCAACTCTGCATCTCAAATACAGATATATGAACTCAGACCAAATAATTTTGCATCTCAAACACATACATATGAACTCCACAGATATATGAACTCCAAAGACATATGAACTCTAGATATTATATCTTAACTCAGCGCCCCAAACATCCCTTTAATGTTATTTTGAATTTTCTTTTTACTTTTTCACTCGGGTCAACTTATTTTTCATTTTAATCTTTCATCTTATACGAGATTTGAGAATGGAATATAAGATTAAATTATATCTATAATAATTTGCCAAATTAAAATTTTAATCTAACCATAATATGATATATTAGATTGAAAATCTCGTGTTTAATCTTCTCGGTATTCATTTTTAATTGATATTTAGACCATGTTAATACCGGTAGAAAAGTAATCCATCAATGTTAATGTAAAAAATGAGCTCTATTTGATTACTTTTGTTGTTGTTTTACTTACTTTCCATAATCGTAATGAGATGTAGAGTCTGCCTTGAAATTTATAATCAAATCATGTAATGTGATTGAAAAATAAAAGGTGTTTAATCTTATTACATTTGAGAATTACGTGGGACCCACTATCTTTTTCGTTACCATTATTATTGCCATTACATATATTGTTACGGTAACAATATGAAAATTATGAATTTGCCACATTTATTATTACTTTTACTATTACCGTTAGGGTCAAACGGTAACGATAACGATAACAATAAAATATGACAGATTCATAATCTAGATAAACGCGATCAAAAGCAATTTAATTGTGTTTGTGATTCAGGTCTATTATGATTCATCCGTTAATGAAATCACATTCTGATTACATTAATTTTCATTACAGTTGGGTAAATATAGCCTAATTGCCACGTTTGAAAACATTAACAAAATAATAAATATATAAATTAAATAAATTAATTAAAATTTTTTAAATTTGTGTCTAAATTTCAAGGATTTTTTAATTCTTTTTAATTTCCTATATACATCTCAAAGTTTCAACCTATGGTAGACTCTGCGTTAGATATTTAAGCTTTCGCTAATCAAAGCATAGTCATTTGCTAAGGTATAAATGCTTTCAACCAATAAATCAAAATCAGGTTGGATCTCCCCAACTCCATTTAGAGATATTAGAAAAATTTGATCAACTCAATTCAATCTGAGTTATTAACTCGTTTGAATTGAGTTGAATTCAAATAAATGAAAATTTTATGGATTGGATTGGTTTTTCTAAAATAACTCGAATGAACCTGAACTTATTATTAATTCTGAAATAATATATATATTTTACCTTCAATACATTTATATATACATATATTTACTTTAATTTGGCTAAATTTCATGATTTTTTAGATTATTTATTATCCAACAATTATTTAAAAAAATTAATATAATGGAAATAAATTTTCATAATATAAATTAAAATTGATTTGCTAATCATAATGTGAAAATAATTAAACAAATTCTTTTATATGTTAACATGCTACTTCTTTTTAAAATAAAAATTTAAATAATAACCCAACTAATCCAATCCAATCCAATCCAAATGTTTCATGGTGAAAATGAAATGTGTTCATAGTTTAATAAGAGATGTTTGGGTTGAAAATATTTACAACTCAAACAATTGAGTTGAGTCTAAAAAGTATTCAAACCCAACTCTTGAACTCCCTTAGTAACTACATATATTGATAAAAAAGGATTTTTAGCTTTCTTCTTCTTCTTTTTTTTTAAATGAGTGTACCATAAGAAGCATCCATTCATTTGAAAAGATATAATTGGGATAGAGGAATTCGAACAATGGACTTCGTGGTCAATCACACTCATATGCTAGTTAAGTTATAATCATTTTTGTATATCTATTCAGTTATCCAACTACAATTTTTCATGTGAAGAAAATTCTCCAAAAAAAAATGAATACAACCAAAATACACATAAATACCTGTTCTACTTAAAATAATTTAATTAGATCATCCAACTTTCAACGTGTAATAAATTTTCATCAAATATGGAAACAAGCAATTTTGGAGCGTAATCTTCAAATAACAAACTACGAATGGCAATGGTAGAGACGTTACAAAATTGAAAGGTTTTAAAATTATATAAATATCACCATTGACTACCTACAACCCAAGCTTAACACAATTTCTACAACCTTCTTCTTCTTGATTTCCTTCCTGCCATCGCCATGCCTGTTCAAGACTCCAAAACCCACGTGGCTTTGCTGGTCAGCCCCGGAATGGGTCATCTCATTCCCTTCCTCGAGCTGGCAAACCGCCTCGTCCTCCACCACAACCTCCAAGCCACTCTCTTTGTTGTCGGCACCGGCTCCTCCGCCGAATCCAACCTCCTCCAAAAACCCTCCGCCGCCAACATCGTCCCTCTTCCTCACTCCTCATCCACCCTCGACTCAAACGCCTCCTACGTCGATATAATCAATGCCATGATGACCGCCTCTTTCCCCTTCCTCCGCTCCTCCATCGCCGCCACCACACCCCCTCCGGCAGCGCTGATCGTTGACCTTTTCGGAACCCAAGCTCTCTCCATAGCCCACGAACTCGGCATGTTGGGCTTTGTTTTCATGACCACTAGTGCTTGGTTCCTCTCTCTCCCCTTCTTTTACCCTTTCATGGACAAACCAATGATTGACGCCCACGTGTACAACCATGAACGTCTCAGAATCCCGGGTTGCTCCCCGGTCCGCTTCGAAGATACCATCCAAGTGTTCGTGTTGAACCAGGAGGATGTTTACGACTCATTCGAAGCTTTCGCACGGGAACTTGGAACGGCAGATGGAATTTTATCCAACACGTGGCAAGATCTTGAGCCCATAACGCTAAAAGCGCTAACTCAATCTGGGACCCTAGGTGAACGAAAAGCCAACCAAGTACCGATTTATCCAATTGGGCCGTTGACTAGAAATGGTGAGCCCAACTTAGAGAGTGAGGTGTTGAAGTGGCTTGACCGGCAACCGGATGAGTCGGTGATATATGTGTCGTTTGGGAGTGGGGGGACGTTACGTGTAGAGCAAATCATAGAATTGGCGTGGGGGTTGGAGCTGAGTCAGCAGCGGTTTGTTTGGGTGATACGACCGCCAGAAGGGACAGATTTCATGGGAACATTTTTCACGGCGGGAATTGGATCGAAAGACGATTCGTCGCCGGAATACTTGCCGGAAGGGTTTATAGAAAGGACGAGAGAGGTGGGTTTCGTGGTCCCAATGTGGGGACCACAGGCGGAGATTTTGAGCCACAAATCGGTGAAGGGATTTATGACGCACGGTGGATGGAACTCGTCGTTAGAGAGTATAGTGAACGGAGTGGCGATGGTGATGTGGCCATTGTACGCAGAGCAGAAGATGAACGCGACGGTGCTGACGGAGGAGGTGGGGGTGGCGGTGAGGGTGAGGACGGAGGGAGTGGTGGGGAGGGAAGAGATAGAGAGGAAGGTGAGGATGATAATGGAAGATGAAGAAGGTCGGGAAATTAGAGAGAGAATTAAAGAGATTAAAATTAGTGGGGAAAAAGCCGTCGATAAAGGTGGGTCATCGTATGATTCTTTGGCTTGTGTGGCTTCAGAATGCGATATTTTCCGGCGCCGAAGAGACGAAGAGTGTTAGTCCTTATCATATGTATTGGAGCTTTTATACATCTGACCTCAAACCAACGACTACATGTTAATTATTTTTTTAACTATGTTTATATATTGTATGAATGTTTTTATTTACTTTTCAAATATGAATTTGGCATCGAAATATGATCACAATTTCGAATAACCCAATTACTATTATACTCAAAAAGAAAAATAATAAAATCTCGCAATTAGATACTCAAATTTTATATTATCATAATTTAAATTAGATCCATTCTACTCGCATCTCTTCCTCTCCCTACTCTCTCTATGTTGCAAGTTGACAGTTTCTTATTCGCATGTCAATCTGTGCACTCAAAATTTCTATGGAATTTTAAGGGAAATAATCCTCCACCAAGTTTGGCCAAGAAATATCCGAGGTTTAGGTTAATGAAATTTTGACCAAAATTCTCCCATAAAGAATGATATTTCCTCTAAATTTATGGCAAGTGGTACATATAGTAGATCTTTTTTAGTAGAAAATTTGTTGGGATGGAGATAATTGATTCTTGTATTAGAAAAAAAAGAAATGCATGCAAATAAGTTAAAGTTCGTTTGTAGACAATTGATTAGTCTATTGAGCAACACTTAGGTGTAGCTAGATTGCACTAAGTAGTAAATACTATATTCCCATTTCTTGTGTATATACAATTTTTTTAATCACTTTTTTTTTTTAAAAAAAAATTGATAGACTGAGGCTCCAACTAAATATTTTTATTATCTATCTTAGTGAGTCATTTTAGTTAGAAAATGACTCCAAATATTTGTAATTATCAAAGCTAATAATTTATATATGCAACCATTGTTCTTAAATCTTATGAGTGATTTTCAATTTGGTTTCTCTCTAATCTTTCTAAACGTTTGATTTTACCTATCATGCATGTTTTAATTGAGAACCCTCAATTAGTTCCTTTTGTTATTTAAATATTTTTTTTTTTTAAAAAAGTTGTTAATAAAAAGTTTTTATTTTTATTTTTTTTTTCCAAGAAGTTGGTAAGAAAAAATTGGTTGTGAATTAAATTGTTATTTCTTTAACTATATTTGAAACAAACATGTCAATCATATTCTAAAAAGATCCAACTCGTTTATATTTAAAATTTGATCTACCCATCAAAAACTTAATCTTTTCAAGTGATACGTCTATCTAAAATTTTATTTAGAATTGTTTTCTAAGTTATGATTTTTTTTTAGCTTAGAAATACTTTTTTTTAACTATTTAGAAAATTAATTCAAACATGATCTACATACATTAATAATGCAACAATGAGGTTAAATATAATTTAAAAAAGATTAAATTAGTTCAAAATGACAATTGTCTAATAGGTTATTATTTTAGCCTAATATAATTAGTCAAAGCATGGTGAGTATTTCTCTTATAGAAAAAGGTTGGAACTTTCCACCCTACGCCTTTGTTTCAAAATTATATATTTAATAAAACTTCCCTCTAGAGTTATTTGTTTGACATGTCCTACTTTAATTTTTATATTCAATTTCTATGCATTATTAATATTTATAACATCCTTTAAAAAATATGGGTATATCAAAATCATTTTTGTATACTCAATTATTAAATTTTTTTGTTATATGGTTGAAATGAGACGTTATAAATGGATACACTCAAGTATCACTCATACTAATATATAGAGAGAAAAGTTACTCAGCACTTATGCATGATTATGTGTGTGTACATGAATGAAAAAAACAAATGTCACGTTTAAATTAATAAAAAAAAATATATCTCATGAGGCAACGAAAAAGAAAACAAAAAAAATGAATAATAACAACAACAAAAGGATAACCTCATCAAACAATAAAATGCTAAACATCAAACAAAATCAAATATATTTTCGTGTTTTAGTTAATTTCTTCCCAGGTTAGAACGTGCTTATGATAGGAAATTCTTATTTTGGTACACTAATTATTAAAGGAAATTCGACCTATGAAAGATAGATTCATCCTCACTTAAATATATTTGATAATAATTTGCATACAAGGTGGAATGTGGTGTAAGAAGGGGAAAAAAAATACAAAATAACGAAAAAAAAACAAGAACAATGAGAGAGATAGTAAACCCCATATTTAAAAAATGTCTATAATTATTAGAATTTTCAGTTTTTTTTTTCTTTTTATCTTTTACTTATTTTTCTTACAAATTTATCCTTTCAATAAGCCTCTTTACACCACATTTATTATGGTATCTGTACTATATTTGCTTCCATAACCATTTAAGGTAAATAGTTCAAACTCTATTTGTATTATTTTAATCAATAGTAATAAATAATATAAATTATTTTTTTAAATAATAACAACAAATAAGAGTACAAAACTGCCGGAAACATTTTCAAATATAGCAAAATGTCATTGTTATCAATGATATTTTGCTATATTTGTAAATAAATTGACTCATTTTTCTATATTTAAAAACGACCATAACAATAATATATATTTTTTGACATAATAATAATAATATATTTCCGCCCTACATTCCCAACTCTACATCTAGATTCATTTTTTTTACAATATTTAGATGGGAGTCGAACTTCTAACTTCGAGATTATAGTACAAACACTATATTGTTGACTTTTCAAATGGGTAATATAAATAAAAAATCAATAATAGAATTGTAATTGTAACTGTCATTCTCTTTTTTAATTATCCTCCACATTTTTTTAGATTCCTGGTATGATTATATATTTTAAGGGTGTCCAAAAACTCTTGGAAGAATTTTAAAAATTCAATCCAATTGGTATGGTTTGTGTTGGATTAGATAAAATAAATGAAAATTGTATGAATTGAATTGGTCCATGATTCACTTAAAATAACATGAAACTAATTAACTTATTACTAATTTGAAAAAGTAATTTTTCTTACTAATGATATAATTCTATATAATATATTTATTTTCATTTTATTTAATTTCATATTTTTTTGAATAATTTATTCTTCAACAACTTTTTAGCACTTTGTAAATAAAATTTTTATAATATAAATTGAAATTGAGTTGTTAATCTTAAGTTCAATATATGAAAATAGTTGAATAAAACTTTTACATATTAACATTTTACTTATTTTTAGAACAAAAATTTAAATAAATGACCCAAGTAATCTGATTAACTCCAACTAAATGTTTTATGGTTGGGTTGGGTTTATTATTTAATAAGGGTTATTTGGGTTGAAGAAACTTACAACCCAAACAATTGTAATTAAAGAAAGCTTTAACTAAAGGCAATTAACCCGAAAACATTCATCAACTCCATCCACAAATGCACTTAACAATTAAACACA
Organism: Benincasa hispida; assembly: GCF_027475165.1. Lineage (NCBI taxonomy): Eukaryota > Viridiplantae > Streptophyta > Magnoliopsida > Cucurbitales > Cucurbitaceae > Benincasa > Benincasa hispida. Next base: position 28,103,163 of record NC_143480.1, read on the forward strand.
AATGCAGAAACCCATCGAGACTGTAAAGAAGTTCAAAACAGACTTGTAATTTGGAATATTAGAACAACCTGGTCTGATACCAATTGAAGGAAATCGTACACGAGGATTTCCATGAGCAACGGAAAGATCATTCCAAATTACAATCATATATGAAGTTAACAATTACAATCATAAATCGAAGCAAACAATTATGTATTCATTACAGAAATTACAGCTTGATACTACAAATAATCAAGGAGAAACATTACACACTTTTGTAGATTCATCGCCACGCTCCTGTCTGTCGCCTACAAAACACTACATGATTGTTTAATTGCTCCAAGTTTTCGCTTAGTTAATCCAATTTACTTGAAAACTTCTGTGAGAGGAAAAATCAAATTCAACAATTTTCAGCATTACTAAAATTAGGAAAGCATTTTTCCTTTTATCTCACGATTACCATGAAACCACCAATAACCTCCGACTCAATGGTTATTAGAGAAAACGAGTTAATTATTCAATAATTAATATTATTATAAATATAAATGATAACCAACTTATCATATTATATTTATAACCTATAGTTTTAATATTTCATCTCATGAAACATATAAACCATAGCTCTTTTTCTATTCCATGGCACTTAATGTAAATCTCATTTACATTAATCCTCCACTAGATGTATCTCATACATCAAACCAATCATATCATATATAATCGAATTACCTCTTTTCAATTTGAACATTTCAAATCAACATCAAGAACTAATCCTCAACTGAATCAATTGAGCTACCAAGGGGACCTTATGGACCTATAGCTCGAAGCTCCAATGATACGTGAATAACTGACTAAACTCTTTAGTCACGGGATCCACCATTTGTTAACTGTCAGGTACTCCACTAAAGATCGACAACTGAACTCTCCTTACCATAGATATATTAGGTGTACATTTTAACTAATCAGCAGTACGACAATCCTTCACAGATCACTCGTAAGTACAACTAGACCAATAACCGTAATTCCTCTGTAGTTACATCTAACTTCTTAAGTACCACTGATTCCTCTAATGAACATAAGTCATAGTTCTACTATGATCGAGTCCTCTCTTTTAAAGAAAAGCTGTGGCCACTATGTTCAAGCCTCGGAATCAGCCCTTAAGGAAGCAATCTCTCTACTTATCCCTGCTTCGGGAAAGGAGTGAATTACATTTTATGGATTCAGTTCATAGCTCCCAGATCAGACAAGTCCCCAAAAAGGTAGGCATGTTGAGTTGGCAATCTGACCACTCTCACCCATACTAATCAAAGGACCGCCCTTAAAGGTAGGGGTTCTCAAAACACTTAGGATTGAGGTCGTATCACCTATGGTCGTTTAGTGGGATGTAAGTCTCTAGTATCAATGGCGTTATATACAGAGTCTAATCATCTTGTGGTCCAGTCTTATACAAACTCTTTGTATAAGACACCCCCGCTCGTACGTCTCCACATGAATGGTCAGGATTTACCATCTGTAGTAGTTTACAACACTTGTAGACCTCTACAAAGCGAACCGTATCCATAGTGTCACCAGGATCAGGTATCCTACCTCAATTCTTATACTATAGACCTATTTAGGTTATCACTTAAGTCATGATCCACTTGTATATCACATATACATGCTTAAGTTTACATAAGATAACCAAGAGCTTTGTTTATTGGATATGAGTAAATTCTAGAATGAAATAACAATTATTTTATTCATCAAACAATGTGTATCATTACAAACAACAAGACTCTGAGAGAATTAGGACAACAATCCCAACATCCTGAACATTTCGGTTTGCATTTGAGCTAGGAACAGGAAGACATTCCTATGTTAAAACGAACCTCGGGTCATCTATCACCAGTATTCTATTTAAGTTTGATTTCCACGTAGCATAGTTATCCCCGGTAAGTTTATCAGAAGCCAATAGTTGTACTAAAGAACTTGTCATTATGAAAATCTAAACAAATTTTATAAGTGAATTTCTTTTAAACCCAATCATGTTTTAGCAAAGTAATAATGTACCCAAAATTCATTATTTTGCAACGATACTATAGTGAGTCGGAATAAGTGCTACCGAGGGGTAGTCAAATACTCCTTCATTAAATCAAGACATTATTAACTATATACTATCTCCAGAATAACTCATATTCTGATAGTCATTTAGCTACCGTTTTTCATCAGAACTTACTAACACTTTAGTAATTCTGTAAGTGTAACTATAAAACCCGCACTTTACTTTCCCTTTTTAATTATGTTTATTGTTTGAGTTAAGCAAAGTTTTGGGGTTAAATATTTAAGTTAGATTGAAATTGTGGGTTTTGAGGTAAAGTATAAGTTGAAGAAGGAAAATATTTAAGTATGGGAGGTTAGCTCTCAGATACTTATTAATCTAGCCTTGCAAAGAGAATTTCTGGCTAAGTGTTAGTTGTGAAGGGGGGTGATTGAGCATCGAGTAAGCATAAGGTAGGCATCAAGTAAATGCTACTGAGCGTCGAGTATAATTGATCGAGGAAGTGTCAAGCATCGAGTGTAAGAAATCAAGGAAGGGTCGAACGTCGAGCATAAGCGAGGAAGGGTCGCATGTCGAGTACGATCCATTGAGTAAGGAACATACATCAAACAAGCCATCCAACACCGAGTATCCTATCGAGTAATGACCCTTCTCCATCGAGTTTTCCAGCGAGGGTCAAGTTTGCTCAAAACGCTCAGTTTTAAACTTTTCTTTTAGTTATACAAACAGATGGCTTAATCTGGGCCCTTAATCTCCATTAGTAGGTGACGTGGCTTTATGAAAGTTCATGCAAAAAGGCTGAACGATAGTTGATAACGGGAAGAAATGCACATTATTACAGTGCTAAGTTATAAAACAATGCAGGTTTTCATTGATAAAAATATACAAGATTGCGTCCAAAAGCATTAAGTTCACAATATTGCGGTCGCATGCATCAATCACATTAAAATAGTTAACTTATGTATTTTTGTGTAGAATATGCATTGATGCAAGGCGGAAAATGCGATGCAAAGAAATCAACGACCGAGCGCATCAAGAGATTGCATTAACGCAAGGCTATGCGATCATTTGCGCTCGTAATTATCTGCTCAAGAAGGTTGCCGCATAGAGCCGGCGCATCTTTGGTGGGTGCATCTAGGTGAAAAGCATAACAAATCATGATGGGACAAAAAGCTTATGACGATCGATTCCGAATTAAGTTGACAAGCCATTAACGAACTATTGTAGCAAGTACACTCAACTTTTCGGTGACAAATATTCGGCGCATTAGACAGAGAATTAATGTCATCCCATCAGTGCAATCATAAGAGAGAAGAAGCCTTTCACTCCGAAGCTCTATAAATATCAGAGGACACCTTTAGTGAAGGAGTTCAATCAAACAGTTAGAGAATTTTTCCCTTAGATAGAAGTAGCTTTGTTCTTAGTTTTCTTTTACATAGGAGGCGGAAGCGAGGAAAGTGAGATTGTATCGAGAGATCGTTCCGGTGAACTTGGAAGAATGCCGGAAGCGTCGAGATCAGAGAGAGGGCCAACTCTATGGACGCAGGAACATCTTTTGAGCAGAATAGAGTTAACAGTGTAAAAGCCTTGGGAAGCAAGGAATTGCTACCAGGCTCTCTATCCTTATCTTCCATTGTCATTTGATACTCTGAACTTATTTATAGAAATGGAATTTACAACTTTATATCTGTTCACTCTCTGTATATTATGCATGAGTAGCTAAATCTGTTGAATGGGTTGAGAAGCACTTAGCTAGCATAACTTGAGATCTTCATTCTATGCGATTATCTTGTATTATGTATGCTTCATTCGTTCATTAGAGATACTTGGGAGGGTAGTCTAAGGATAGAATCTAGGCTTGGAAAAGTCAGGTTAGAATCTACGCTCAGGAGAGTCAGATTAGAAACGCATAATCAAGAGATAGTAGCTTAAGAATAAGCGTTGTTTGCTATTAACACATCGCATGCATCCTAGAGATAGGTTATGATTGTATGCGGTTAATAACTTTTAGAAATACAAGTTATTTATACTGTTTTATTTAGATATTGCGGCCAAAAGGAAGGAAAGTTGCGTCAATTGTATAGAAATTAGCTAAGAAATGCAAGAATTATAAACTGTCGTCAATACACCCACTGACACCATTGTGATGGTAGAAAAGAATATTTCAAGTCTATTTTGCAGGAAATCAAGTCATTCCATGCGTTCAAGGCTTAAGATAAACTTAACAACATATCTACGTCGCATTGCGCTCATCATTCAGGAATGAATAGACGATCAATGCAATGACGGCGCATGCGACAATCGATCAAGAGCTAAGCGATCAACGCAATCTCAACCGCATGCGGTAATAAAAAACAACACCGCATGCGGGCAAACGATCGAAGATATGAAGAGCAACGCAAATGTGGAGGATTCTAACGCGTGTACAACTGACCGTTGTGCATTTCTAACGAGATCGATTGCGTAACAGAAGGAATATTCACTCCACCATTTCCGGAACTGCCTTAACAATAAAGTGGGGATCACAATGCAAAGAGTCAAAGCTGAGCCTATAAATAGCTCCGGCCATTCCACTGAAAAGATATGCTGGAATACAAAGAAAAATGTATATACTGATATGTGGGAGAGACTTGTTGAGCAACTAATCAGAGTAGATCCAGGAAGAATTAAGAGACAAGGCCGAGAGGTGAGTCTCCGGGCAAAGAATCCTTCTGATCCCCACCGTTGAAGCTCTGTACGAAAGTCACCTCTACCAGATGAGCAAGCCTGAGAGGGAAGCTCTTTTGTTCATTCATTCTACACGCTAGTAAGAAAAACCACCGTCCAAATTTGTGTCAAGACGTTGACACTCTTCTGTATTTGTTTCTATTTATTTATCATCAATTGTATTAATCTTCTTAGTCTATCATTCACACCATGTATCAGATGCTTAATTCTATAATTAAATATTATTATCATTTCCATCTCCATCTCTTTGCCTATTTCCATTTATCCATATTTCACTTTCTCCACGATGTTTTCTTAATCCCTTGGATAATTAGCAATAATTGAGCAAATGAATTAATTAGGTTAAGGAAATAATTAAGTTTAGTCAAAGCATGCTAGACGACATCTTCACCTGTGAGAGCAGAAGTGAAGATGCCATTCCGCCTATCGAGAGAGGGTTGGAAGAATGCATTCACTAAAGCGAGAAGTACTTCCAGAGATGGAAGCAACCTTGTGTTCATCACGTTCATCCCTGTTTCACCATAGAGACATGGGAACGCAGCCGATCACCAAAAGGTGTACGCCAAGGGAAAGCGAAACCTTAGTTATCTCCTTAACGCAATTAACAAACTTGTGATGTTTGTACTAATTATTCTTTCCCCTTCTGATTCATCCATAAAGACTTGCCATCGCATACCACGATCCTTTGAATAAACTTCACAACCGGTCTTGAACTCAGCATCATGTATATCATGTATCTTGTATCTTGCAAACATCACGTTAGTTTAGGTTTATTTTTATCGCAACTTATTTTATTACCGCAACTTTAGTTTATCTGCACAATTTTACTTTACCGCAATTTACCTTCCTGTACAAACGCAACCTTTATTAATTGTAAAAACATCGGTCGCATATATCACAAATGTAACACACTAATGACAACAATCCCTGTGTTCGACCTCAGATTACTCTGAGAAACTTGCGTTGGAATTATACTTGGTTTCAGTGCAAGGAAACTTGTGACAACGCATAGCATACTACAAGCATTTTAGTAATAACGCATACATCTAGAAGTAGTACTGCATAAAGTGTAAATAAATCGTTACAGCAGTCACCTTGTATAGACATTAACGCATCATCGCATAGGCAAGAAGTAGAGTCTTAGGAATAAGCTCTATAGACATTAACACATTCATTGCATGCATCCTAGAATTTGGAGCTACCGCATTTGCATTGGAAAATGATTTGCTGTCGCATGAGTGTAGCATGATCGCATAGTTTGAACGCATTCTTGGGAAACGCTAGCTAAAGACCTTCTCAACCCGTTCCTCCGCATACTCAGTGTATCTGTTGCATAATCAATCTTTTCTCAAATCCACCGCATATTTTTTATACTTCAAACAACAAACCAACCAAACCATTAATTTATTTGTTACCGCAAAGTGATCTTAAAAATTATTATCGCATATTATGTTCCTTAGTCCCTGAGTTCGACCTTGGACTTACCAGGAAACTTAGTAGGATTTATGGGTCCTGCTGAGAAAACTTGTTGCACAACGCATTTTCCATCACCACAATTCCTTTCATTAATTCACCGCATAAAATAATGCATCAAGTTTTTGGCATTGTTGCCGAGGACTTTGGCAATTCAGTGTGCTAATGGTAATTTTTATGATTTCTTTGCAGCTTTCAATCTTTTGCACATTACGACCCAAAGATTTAAAGAACGTTCCGACGAAGATTGAGAGATAGCCGCCAACAACAAGATAAAGATAATATGGAGGAACAACCTGGAAATGGAGCACCAAATGAAAATAACGTCATGGCGAATCCAATCCTACTGGCGAACAACCGCAATAGGCCCATTCGAGACTATGCGTCGCCCAACCTCTACGATTTCTCCCTAGGAATCATGAGGCCCCCTCTTGATGGATCACAATTCGAAATGAAATCGGTAATGCTGTAGATGATCCAGACTGCTGGACAGTTTGGAGGGAGGTGTGGCGAATACCCACACAGCCATCTTCGGAGCTTCATAGAGATCTGTAACACTTTTGTGTTACCTAATATCTCTACCAAAGAAGTTCGACTAACTTTGTTTCCATTTTCGTTGTGTGACCAGGCATGAAAATGGGCGTACTCTCTCAAACCGAGAGAGATAACTTCGTGGGAACAAGTCTTAGAAAAGTTCATGAAGAAATACTTCCCTCCAATGGAGAACGCAAGAAGGAGGAAGTTAATTACGAATTTTGAACAGGAAACTGATGAATCGTTCAGCGATGCTTGGGCGAGGTTTAGGAGAATGGTAAGAGACTGCTCACATAACGGCTTACCAGACTGCTTACAGATGGAGATTTTCTACCAAGGATTAACCCCTACATCACAGACCGCTGCCGATGCGGCTGCAGTTGGAGGTCTGCTAGACAAAATGTATGAGGCCAAGAATATCCTTGATCTCCTTTCAAAAAATCACGAGGACTGGAGAGAAAATGATCAAAGATTAAGAATTAGAGACAATAAAACGAACAACGGGACCATTGTATCACTTCAGAACCAAATGACTACAATGATGAGTTTGATACAAGGCATCACAATTAATAGCACTGGAGTGCAAAAAGGGAAGGTCAATGCAATTGTCCAAACGACCGCAAGTTGTTTCATCTGTGGAAACGCTCATTCGATGGAAGAAATCATTAACTTATTAATACCAGAGAAACTCTTGCTTCTATAACGACTAGCCATCATTGATTTGGTCAAGAAATCATTAACTTACTTAAAAATTTCCCGTAAGTATGACCCGCCATTTTAGGCCCTAGAGTTTCGCCCCAATCAACCAATCTGAAGGGAAAAAATCCGATTGGGACAAAAAACTAAAGTGACCCTATCCGTTTCTAGAGCTCACCTTGATATTGACCAATTACACAAAACCCATCCGAAGGGGGGACACTCCCAGGGCACCATGAGGGAGTGCAAGAATGATTTCATGGTGCAAACCAATGAAGGAGACCGCAGGACGTGTTGACACACACCCTTCACCCACTTACTATAAATACTCTCTCCGTCCACCTTGATATTGACTCATGCAAACATCATCCGAAGGGGGATGCTCCCAAGGCACCATGAGGCTAAGCATGAATCTCATGACATGAACATTCAGGGAGAAACGTGAGTGGAATGATTGACATATCATATATATCTCTTCCTCCCACTGAATATATTATAACCTAGGGTTTAGTTTACTTAGAAACAACACGGCTAAGAATTGTAACTAAGTGTCTGTTTAGGTTTGCCCAAGAGTAACTTTTACCATGGAAAGTTGAACAACTTTTGATCATCATCCATTAAACTCTTTAATGGAGTCTTTGATCAACTGTCACATGCTTGTAGAAAATCTATCTAATTCACATTTTCAGGTAGGTTCCCAGGTAGGGGTGTTCTGTTTCCGTTAGCTTAAGTACCCCAGCCTAGACAGAACCTGCCTTAGACAAAAGGTCCCTTATAGATAGATTTAATACAATCTGAATCTTTTATGCCAAACAATTTAATCCTACTAATCAAAGGACTGCCCTCAACAATGCGATCCACCATCCATTAACTGTCAGGCACTCCACTAAAGAACGATAGCTGCACTTTCCTTACTACAGATATATTTTATGTCTATATAAACCAATCAACAATGTGATAACTCTTCATAGATTGCTCGTAAGTACAGCTGGGCCAATTTACCGTTATGCACCTGTAGTTACATCTAACCCCTTAAGTACCACTGATCCCTCTAATAAACATAAGTTAAGTCCTACTATGACTGAGTTCTCTCTTCCAAAGAGAGACTGTGGCCACTATGTTCAAGACTCAGAATCAGCTCTTAAGGGAGCAATCTATCTACATACCCCTGCTTCAGGAAAGAAGTGAATTCCATCTTGTGTAACTGATTCCCCAGCTTCTCAATTAAACAAATCCCCAAAAAGGTAGGCTTGTTGAGTTGGAAATCTGGCAATTCTCACCCATACTAATCAAAGGACCGCCCTCAAAGGAAGAAGTTTCCAAAACACTCAGGATTAAGGTCATGCCACCTATGGTCGTTTAGGTGAGATGTGAGTCTCAAGTATCAACGGTGTAAATAAAGAGATGAATCATCTCATGGTCCGATCTTATATAAACTCTTTGTATAGGACACCCCCACTCGCATGTCTCTACATGAATGGTCAGGATCAACCATCTGTAGTAGTTCACAACACTTGTAAACCTCTACAAAGCGAGTCATATCCATAGTGTCACCAGGATCAGGTATCCCTCCTTAATCCTTATACTACAGATCTTTTTAGGTTATCACTTAAGGTATGATACACTTGTATATCTCATATACATGCTTAAGTTTTCATACAATAACCATGGAGCTTTGTTTATTGGATATGAGTAAATGCAAAATAAAATAACTTTTATTTTATTCATAAGAATGTATACAGTTTACAAATTATGAAACTTTAGGAGAATTAGGACAACAATCCCAACATGCTCATGTTGGGGTTTGTGCCCTAAAGTCTTGTGTCCTGTAGTTTGTAAACAATTTTGTATGAACGCTTGTGATGTATAATATATATGACATTTACTTCACTAATTGACTTTGCACATTTAGATATTTTTATTTTACCACAAACCAATAAACTTAATATCCCTGGTTGTCTTTATGTAACTTAAGCATGTATGTAGTGACATACAAGTGGATCTTGTCTTAAGTGACAACCAAAATGGTCTGTGTATATAGATATAGGAGGGATACCTTATCCTGGTAACACTACGGACACGACCTACTTTGTGGAGTAGTTACAAGTGTTGTGACTTATCACAGATGGTCTGATCCTGATCATTCATGTAGGGGACATGCGAGCGGGGGTGTCCTATACAAAGAGTTTATATAAGATCTAACCTCGAAATGTTAACGTCTCGTCATATAACTCTATTCATGATAGAGAATTCACTTCACTAGGATGACCATAGGTAACATAACCTTAATCTTGAGTGAGTTGGGAACTTCTGCCATTGAAGGCGATCCTTTGATTTGCATAGGTGTGAGTGGCTAGAGCGCCGACTCAAACCTACCACTTTGAGAATTCGTCTGATTTGGGAGCTGGGAACTCAGTTTCACAAGATAGAGTTCATTCCTTCCCCGAAGCAAGGGTAAGTAGATAGACTGCTCTCTCAAGGCTGATCCCGGGGCTTGAACGATGTGATGCCACACACCTTCTCATGGCCCGAGAGGTGTTCACACATAGTAGGACTATGTTATATTGTTCATTAGATGGATTTGTGTTACTTAAGGAGTAAGATGTAACTACAGGGGCAAAACGGTAAATTGACCAGTTGTACTTACGAGCATCTATGAAGGGTCATCGTACTGATGATTGGTTATATCCAATAGACATAGAAATATATCTATGGTAAGAAGAGTTCAAATGTTGGTCTTTAGTGGAATGCCTGGTAGTTAACGGATGGTGAATATAATGGCTAAAGAGTTTAGTCAGCTATTCATGTACTGTTGGAGCTTCGAGCCATAGGTCTATAAGGTCCCCTTGATAGCTTGGATACAAGTTGAGAATCAGTTTTTGGGTCAGTTTGAATTGTTCAAATTGACAAGAGGGAATTCGATTATATATGATATAATTGAACTAGTTAATTATATATGATATAATTAACTTTATGTATGAGACACATTAATTTGGAGGAAATTGGATATAAATATGATTTATATCTAGTGGAGGAAAAATACTATGATTAATATATGATATTAATCCATAGGTTATGAATATGATGTGATTATATTCATTGTCTATTAATTGGATGATTAAAGGGATAATAGGTCAACGTCTCTTCTGTTTTCATAACGGATGAGTAAGTTGAAGAATCTCTTTGAGACGCTTAAATAGCTCACGGTGTGTTAAGCATTGTATGCGCGGATATTGTGTTGAAGAGTGTCATCGCTTGGTAAAACCTGTGCCTATTGATAACTTGTAGAAATACATGTTATTTATACTGTTATATTTAGATATTGCGGCTAAAAGAAAGAAAAGTTGCATCGATAGTATGGAAATTGGCTAAGAAATGCGTGAAGTATAAATTATCGTCAATACACCCACTAAAACCATTGCGATGGTAGAAGAGAATGTTTCAGTTCTGTTTTGCAGGAAATCAAGTCACCATATGCGTTCATGGCTCAAAGATAAACTGAACAACGCATCTACGTCGCATTGTGCCCGTCAATCAAGAATGAGAGACGATCAACGCAATGACGGCGCATGCAACAATCGATCAAGAGCTAAGCGATCAACGCAATTTCAACCGCATGTGGTAATAAAAAATAACACCGCATGCAGGCAAACGATCGAAGATGTAAAGAGCAATGCAATTGCGGAGGATTTGGACGCGTGTACAGCTTTCAGTTGTGCATTTCTGATGGGATTGATTGCGTAACAGAAGGAATATTCACTCCACTATTTCAGGAACTGCCTTAACAATAAAGTGGAGACCACAATGCAAAGAGTCAAAGCTTTGCCTATAAATAGCTTATGCAATTCAATTGAAAGATATACAGGATACGAGAATAGAGGAATACTTGAGACTTGATACTTGAGTACTGGAATACATAGAAACGTGTATACTGATCTGAGAGAGAGACTGGTCTGAAGCGATTTCCAGAGAAGATCCAGGAAGAATCAAGAGACAAGGTCGAGAGGTGAGTCTCTGGGCAAGGAATCCTTTCAATCCCCACCGTTGAAGCCCTGTAGGAAGGTCACTTCTACCAGAAGAGCAAGCCTGAGAGGGAAGCTCTCCTCTTCATCCATTCCACACGTCGACAAGAAAAACCTCCGTCCAGATTTGTGTCAAGACGCTGAAACTCTTCTGTATTTGTTTCTATCTCTTTTTCATCACTTGTACTCATCTTCTTTACTCTATCATTCACACCATGTATCAAACGCTTAATCTTAGTATTAATTGTTATGATCATTTCCATTATCATCTCTCTGTCTACTTCTGTTCATCCATAATTCACTTTCTCCATGATGTTTTCTTAATTCCCTTGGTAATTAGTAAGAATTTTATGGAACTCGAGATATACGTAGCGGAAAAAGGACCTAATTACACTCTAATTGCTTTTAATTTAAAGGAAAAAATATGCAATTTGAAGGAAAGAAAATAGTAATTAACTTACCTTTGAAGCTCCCGAAAACCGCTTTTCCTTGTTGAATCTCAACCCAAACTCTTTCGAACCACCACTAGAGTTGACCTACTATCCTCTGGACTCAGAACCAAGTTCTGGTACCCGGTGGATGAAGAAAACCGAGAGAGAGAAAGAGATGGAAAAAAGAAATGGAATTTTGGATTAGGTTTGGGTTTTAAATTTTTCTCCAAAAAAATGTGATTTTTCTAGCCCAAATTTACAAAACAATTTTGGCAAAATGGCAAAAAACTTTTTTCATTCAAAATGAAAGCCCATTTTATAGAAAAAACCATGCAACAATTGCATGAACCAAATCTATAAAAACCCAACACCTATAATCCTCTATCTTAGTGGGCTTAATGTCTCCACTATAAGCCAACACGTAGTCCACTATTTTGTTAATGGAATTATCAGACAAAAGTTTGGATTTTCCCACTAACTTTAGTCAAAGGGCAAAATAGTCATTTGGTCAAAGTCAAACTTTGACCAAAAAGTCAACATTTTGACTTTTTATGATTTTTTCTTTGTTGACTAATTTTGACCTTCCGAGCATGAATCCACCTTCATTTTCTCAAAATTCAAATCATATTTGAATATAAGGTCGGTCAAGTTTGACTTTTCAAAGTCAAAAGTCAACTTTTTGACTTTTTATATCTTTGACCATTTCCATCATTTCCGAGCTACAAAATATGAACGTATTCATATTCTTGATATTTAAATCACATTTAAATATTAAAGTTGTATCTCTAAACTAAAAAAACCGACCACTATATCACATATACTTGTCGGTTTCTCTCTCTTCACCGAATTCGAACAATTCAAATTATTATATCATACTGTTATAAGTTTATTCCATATGAGCTAGTAGGGGAACCTAATGGACCTATAGATCATGGGCTCCAATAATCCGAGATTAGCTGGCTAAACTCTTTAGATGAAGCTAATCAACATTCATTAACTTATGGGTCATTCCATTATAGTCCCGTAGTTGCACTCCTCTCACTATAGATATATTTGTGTCCATTTGATATAACCATGATTAGTAAGCTAATCCTTCATAGGTTGTTCGTAATCTTAGCTGGGTCATAAAAACCGTTTTACCCCCTAGACTACATTTTATTCCTTAAGTTCCACTGATCCTCTAATGAACAATTGGTTTGAGGTCTAACCTATAAACCGAATCCCTCTCGGGCCAAGGAGAGGGTGGGGCCCCTTGTTCAAGACCGGGATTCAGTACTAAAGGGAACAACCTATCTACTATCCCTATAACGAGTAGGAGTGAATTCCGTCTTGCACCCTATGTTCTTAGCTATCCATCCGATCTTACCCCTGAAATGGGAGGCTTATTGGGCCAGGGATGATGAGCTGCCCCCACCTATGCAGATCTAAGGATAATTCCAAGTGAACCGGAGTTCATAGTTAGCTCAGGATTAAGATTAAGTTACCTAGGTCATCAATTAACGAAATAGTCAGTTTTATACATAAAACGACATTTAGAACGTAAAAAGTGACTATTTCATGGTTCAATCTTATGCAAACTCATTGCATAGGATACCCCCACTCATATATCTCTATATGAACGATTCAGGATCACATCGTTTGTACTAACTACAAAGTGGGCAGCATCCATAATGTCCCCAGAATAAGGCGCCCAACCTTATTCATATACTATAGACCATTTTGGCTATATATTTGAACTTGATCCACATTTATGTCACTACATAAAGTTCAAACTACATTAAATAGCCCCAGGACCTTAGTTTATTGGATTCAAGATTACAATTTCAACAACAACTTTATCGAAAAAAAATAGAATATGTTTATTAATTTACAAACTACGAGTTTTAGGACATAAAATCCAATAGAATTAAGCAAGTAAATTAATCTGTGTTAAGGAAATAATTGTGTTTAGCTAAAGCATGCTAGATGGTATCTTCACCTGTGAGAGCAGAAGTGAAGATGTTCTTCCGTCTATCGAGAGAGGGTTGGAAGAATGCGTTAACTAAAGTGAGAAGTACTTCTAGAGATGGAAGCAACCTTGCATTCATCACGTTCATCCCTGTTTCACCATAGAGATATGGGAACGCGGCCGATCACCAAGAGGTGTAAACCAAGGGAAAGCGAAACCTTAGTTATATCTTTAACACAATTAACAAACTTGTAATGTTTTTAGTATTTATTCTTCCTATTTCTGATTCATTCATAAAGAGTTGCCATCGCATTCCACGATCCTTTGTATAAACTTCACAGTCAGTCTCGAACTCAGTATCATGTATCACGTATCTTGTATTTTGTATCATATTAGTTTAGGATTTACCTTTTTAACACATTTTTATTTTATCAATGCAATTTATGTTTATCGCAATTTAAATTCATGTACAAACCAAATCTTTTATTAATTGTAAAACCGGTCGCATGTATCACAAAAGCAACACATTAAAAAAACCAATCCCTGTGTTCGACCTCAGATTATTCTAAGAAACTTGTGTTGGAATTATACTTGGTTTCAGTGCAAGGAAACTTGTGACATGCATTACTCTATAGCATACTACAAGCATATAGTTAACAACGCATATTTAGAAGTAGTATCACATAAAGTGTGCATGAGCAATAACACAGCATAACATTCCCTCTTTGTCACCAAGTTTATGTTTTTAACGCATATACTTGTTCATTCATTCATATTCATATTTGTTCATATGCTGTAAGATATAAAAATAGGTTACAAGTTTATGGCAACATGAGCTTGTAGCCGATTATCATGCATGCACAGTACACATTTCCATTCCAAGCGTTATCAAGTTTATGGCACCATTTTCGGGGATTGATAACGGTTAGTGTTGAGTACGTTTGTTCTATTTTGTAGGACAGATCTCTTTGTACTGGCTGTTTATCGCGGAGAGCTGTATGACAGTTTATGCGTACTGGAGTGATCCAGAAATTCTAAGCTGACTTAGAGATTAGGTGTATTTTTCGCGCAAGAGCACATCAGGATCGAATTAAGCAGAGAAGAAACATGGCAGACAATAACGAGGCACCCGAAGTAAATCAAAGGGAAGGTTGGCCAGTGCAAGACCCTGTATTTCTTGCTGCTGACCGCAACATCCCTATAAGAAACTATGCGGCGCCGAATTTTTATAATTTCTCGCCCGGAATTTCAAGACCCATGGTTGAGGAGAATGTAAGTTTTGAGATAAGGTCAATTATGCTTCAAATGATCCAAAATGCGGGGCAATTTGAGGGTTTACAAGGAGAAGACCCGTATGCTTATTTGACTAGCTTTGTAGACATGTGCAATGCATTTTCCATACCTGGTGTGACTCTAGAAGGACTTAGATTGTATCTCATCCCTTACGCTTTGAGGGATGAGGCAACGAGGTGGGCTCAGTCATTAGAGCCAAATGAAATCAACGCATGGGATCAGTTGGTCGAAAGGTTTATGAATATATTCTTCCCTCCAGCCGTCAACACAAGGAGACGGAGGGATGTGTTGAATTTCGAACAGAAGGGTTATGAAACTTTGAGCACCACCTAGGTGTGATTCAGACAATTAGTGAAGAGCTATCCGGGTTAGATTGCATTTCAAGAAATACAGATGAATGGTTAGATACCGGGTTTGAGAAAAGAGGTTTGGAGCAAGAAAGAGCAGAAGGTGCCGTTGTACCAACTGATACAATGAACACCCTGGTAGACCAGATGACCACAATGACCTCGCTCCTTCAGACTATGGCTATTCAACAAAGATATCTCTCTCAAGGTTCAGCGCAAGCCAATGCGTTCACACACGTGGCTGCAATGAATTGCATTCAATGTGGAGAGGGACATTCAGTGGAAGTCTGCCCGTGGAATCAACAATCCGTATACCCTGTCTACAATGAATCTTTCGGCAACACCGACAACCCTGGTTGGCGGAATCACCCAACTTTCAGTTGGGACGGGAATCACAACCAGGGGAGCCAAAGTGATCATCAGAACAATTATCAGGGGAATCGAGGCAACCCTCCGGTCTTCATTAATCAAGATCACAACTCAGGTAATTTTCAATGTGTACAACCCTATGACCAACCGTTTTTTTCTGACACCTCTTGCAATACCTCATCTCTAGATACGTTATTGAAACACTATATCGAGAAGAGCGAGGCAGTAAGGTAATCGCAAGCTTCCTCCCTTAGAAATCTAGAGGAGCAAATTGAACAGCTTGCGATTGAATTTAAGAATAAAATGCCTGGTACACTGCCCAATAGTTCGAGAGCATCGAGGCCACGTGGTAAAGAGCAATATCAAGCAGTGACATTAAGAAGTGGTAAGACAATAGCCCCTATGCCACCTGTACCAGATTCAATAACAAGACCAGTAAACTTAACCACCAATGATGACCAATCAACCATTAATGACAGAATTACTAGTTCAGAAGTAAGTACATCTACAAGGGATGAATCTCAGCAAGACTTAAATTCAAAAATCAACGCAACCTTTAGTAACTAAAACACAGCAAGCACAGGACCTCAATGAACAGCAAATTGAACAGGAAGTACGACAGGATCCTCCACCTTTCCCGTCCAAGCTGAAGAAGAAAGATGATAGTAAGCAATTTCAGAGGTTCCTGGATGTTCTCCGACAACTACACATCAATATTCCCTTAATAGAAGCTTTGGAACAAATGCCAAGCTATGTGAAATTCCTTAAGGATATACTTGCTAACAAAAGAAAGATCGGGAAAAATGAAATAGTTGCATTAACATATGAGTCTGTTTCAAAATAACATCCCCACCAAAATGAAAGATCCCGGGAGTTTCACATTGCCCTACTCAATAGGGGAAAAGAAGGTCGGAAATGCGCTGTGTGATTTGGGGGCGAGTATAAATCTAATGCCCTTGTCGATCTTCAAGAAGCTAAATATCGGCAACGCAAGACCAACCACAATTACATTGCATTTGGCTAATAGATCAATAACGCATCCCGAGGGCAAAATAGAGAATGTACTCGTGCAAGTAGATAAGTTTATCTTCCCTGCTAACTTTATCATATTAGATTATGAAGCTGCCAGAGAGGTGCCTATCATCTTGGTTTGCCCATTTCTTGCAATAGGGTGAGCACTGATCAATATACAGAAAGGAGAACTTACCATCAGAGTTGACGATTAGCAAGTGAACTTCAACTTTCTCAATGCGATGAAATACCTAAGTGATATGGAGAATTGTCAATATGTTGAGGAAGTGCAGGAAGAACCTTGGCACGAGCCCTAGAAGAGTTGGAGGAAGAAGATTTTGGAATCGACGCAATGTGGGAGGAGAATTGTGCCACAATTCAAATTGAGTTAGATTTTGAAAAGATCAAGTTATCTGAACGAACAATACAATGCACTAAGCCATCCTTAGAAGAACCACCTGTGTTAGAGTTGAAGTCATTGCCTGTGTACCTCAAATATGCTTACTTAGGAGGCAATAACACGTTACCGGTTATTATATCTGCCTTGCTTAGTAAAGAGAAAGAGGATGCACTTATCCAGATCCTGAAAAATGACGCAAAAGCCTTGGGATGGACCTTGGCGGATATTCGGGGGATCAGTCCTTCGTATTGCATGCACAAGATTCATCTTGAGGAAGGAAGAACAGGATCTATAGAGAGACAACATCGTTTGAACCCTGCCATGAGGGAGGTTGTGAAGAAAGAAATAGTGAAGTGGCTGGATGCAGGTGTCATTTACCCTATATCAGATAGCAGTTGGGTCAGCCCAGTGTAATGTGTTCTAAAGAAAGGGGGAATGACAGTCGTCACTAACAGCAGGAATGAGTTAACTTCCACAAGGACAACTAAGGGGTGGAGAATATGTATGGACTACCATAAATTAAATATGGCCACCAAAAAGGATAACTTTCCACTCCCGTTTATTGATCAGATGTTAGACCGACTTGTTGGGAATGAATTCTTTGGTTTTCTTGACGGCTACTTAGAGTATAACCAAATTGCAATTGCACCGAAGGATCAAGATAAGACAACTCTCACGTGCCCATTTGGCACGTTTGCATTCTGTCGCATGTCGTTTGGACTCTACAATGCACCAGGTACTTTCCAACGATGTATGATGGTGATATTCTCAGATTTTTTGGAGGAGTCAGTCGAGGTATTTATGGATGATTTTTTCAGTTTTCGACAATACTTATGACTCCTATTTATCTAATCTTGAGAAAGTCTTGAAGAGATGTGTGGAAACTAATCTTGTTCTGAACTGGGAGAAATGCCACTTTATGGTTGAAGAAGGAATTGTGCTAGGTCACAAAATATTGAAGGCAGGATTGGAAGTTGATCAAGAGAAAATCGACGCAATTTCCAAGCTACCACCACCAGTAAATGTGAAAACACTTAGGAGTTTTCTGGGACATGCGGGATTTTATCGAAGATTTATCCGCAACTTTTCTTAGATCGCAAGACTCTTAAGTGTGCTCCTTGAGGCTGACCGTGAATATGATTTTGATGATGCGTACACTGAAGCATTCCACACACTGAAGATTACGCTCATCACTGCACCCATTCTGATTGTGCTGGATTGAGCGCAACCATTTGCATTGATGTGTGACACTAGTGGATATGCAGTGGGCGCAGTCTTGAATCAGCGCAAGGACAAGGTATTTCATGCTATCTATTATGCTGGCAAAATGTTGAATGACGCGCAGGAGAATTATACGACCACGGAAAAAGAAATGCTTGCGGTGGTATTCGCACTGGAGAAATTTCGACAGTATTTAATCGGAACAAACGTTGTAGTGTAAATGATTATTCTGCGATCAAATATCTTATGACAAAGAAGGATGCGAAATCGAGACTGATATGGTGGGTGTTACTCTTGCAAGAATTTTACCTAGAAATTAAGGATCAGAAAGGCAGCAAGAACTAAGTCGTTAATCATCTGTCAAGATTAGAAAATTGCGAGGGTCAGGAGAAAGAAAAAGATATTGAAGAAATATTCTCTGATGAGCTGCTTATGTCGGTAGGCGTTAATGTTCCATGGTATGCGGACATTGTAAACTACATCGTTTGCAGCTAAGTACCAGAAGACTATACTTACCAGCCGAAGAAGAAGCTGAGACATGACGTCAAGTTTTATTTCTGGGATGACCCTTTCCTGTATCGACTTGAACCTGATCATATTTTACGTCGATGCGTTCCTGAGCATGAAGCCAGTCATGAGTCTCCTTATGGAGGATATTTTGGGGGGTAGTGAACTGCCGCAAAGGTCCTACAGAGTGGCTATTTCTACCCAACACTATTTAAGGATGCCCATGCTCACGTTGTGCAGTGCAATAGATGCCAGAGAATGGGGAACATGTCTAAAAGAAATGAAATGCCTCTGATGTCAATCTTGGAGATTGAATTATTTGATGTATGGGGAATCGACTTTATGGGCCCATTTCTGCCATTAGAAGGCCATCAATACATCCTGGTCGCAGTTGATTACGTATCGAAGTGGGTTGAGGCCATCGCATGTGCTAAGAATGATGCGGCCATGGTGGTGAAGTTTCTCAAGAAGAATATCTTTGCCTGATATGGAACGCCCTGGGCTTTAATTAGCAATGAAGGCTTACATTTCATCAATCGCATAATCACCAACCTGTTGAGTAAATTTAACGTCAGCCATAGAGTTGCAACCACTTATCACCCACAAACTAATGGGCAGACAGAGATTTCTAACTAAAAGATCAAAACTATCTTGGAGAAGGTAGTTAGTACCTCCAGGAAGGATGGTCACCTAAGCTCGATGAAGCGCTGTGGGCATATAGAACTGCCTTTAAAACTCCAATCGGCATGTCCCCATATGCCCTGGTCTTTGGAAAAGCTTGTCATTTGCCTCTCGAGTTGGAAAACAAGGTAATGTGGGCATGCAAGAAGCTGAACTTTGATCTAGCAAGTGTGGGGAGAGTCCAAAAGTTGCAATTAAACCAGCTGGTCGAGTAGCGAAGGGATGCTTACGAAAACTCCAAGCTCTATAAGGAGAGAACCAAGAAGTGGCATGACGACCGCATAAACAATCGAACATTCATTGAAGGTCAATAGGTATTACTGTTTAACGTGCGTTTGTGATTGTTTCCAGGGAAGTTGAAGTCCAGCTGGTCTGGGCCATTCCGCATCACGACTATCTTTCCCCACGGTGCAGTGGAACTGACAACTGAGGATGGAAGCAACGTATTTAAAGTCAATGGTCAACAAAT
The DNA here is from genome assembly GCF_027475165.1 of Benincasa hispida. Taxonomy (NCBI): domain Eukaryota; kingdom Viridiplantae; phylum Streptophyta; class Magnoliopsida; order Cucurbitales; family Cucurbitaceae; genus Benincasa; species Benincasa hispida. The sequence continues at coordinate 28,123,306 of NC_143480.1, forward strand.
TAATCCCTATTTTGGGGGCGATGTGGATCGACGCATGGAGACCATCGACTTAGGCAAGCAGAATTAACCGCTTGTGGGGATGCTATTGCGGTAACTCTGAAAAACTCTTTCAATCAGCATCCCTATATCTATGTTTAATTTCTTTCTTTAAAGCTTTCATTTACTACTTTCTAAATTGCGTTATTTACTGCTTATTAGAATTAGCCTTTATTGCTTTATGTATTTATCTTCAATTTAATTCATTTGTTTATTTCCATGTCGAGTTTAATTTCTTTAACTTGTATGCACTAGTAGCGTTGTTCTTAAAATTTTTGTGAATGACTGAATAAACCAATGAACACCGCAAAGTCTTTTCGATTTGCGTTATTGATGAATTGAAAAAAAATATGTAAAAATGTTTTTTGGTATGCAACGCAATGATAGGTGTGTTGACACGATACACTTTGCGCCTATCCGACCCAAATGCATTGCGTTGAGGGGTGTGTTGTGTTTGTATGTATTGTTAGCCCGTCCTTAGCGAAAATGCACTATGTTGAGGTAGTGTTGTGCTGGAAGAAATACCGTGCGCCCGTCCTCTAGAAGTGCGTTGAGTTAACAGGTTTGTGCGATGATACATGCGTTGTTGCCCGTCCTCTGCAAATATGCATTTGTGTTAATGGAAGCGTGGTGTAATATTTTTAATCGTGCACCCGTCTGAATAAAATACAAAAGATAACTTCATTAATTATTTTCTATGTATAGAAGCTAATTCTTTGATTCTTTATACATGCAAAAATTTTGTATTGCGTTATTTGTATTTCTTTGTATACTTAGTTAATTTTTAATACAACTGAGTAACAATTTTTTCCATATGCCTTTGCCTCTTCTTTATCATCCTTTGTCATTATTTGCGATATTCTTTATCTTTTATTTTTCGTTATTCATTGCGCTACCATGATGAGTTATATGGATACACTTAGTAGCATTTCCCACACTTTGTATTTTCTGACTAACACTTAGTTAATTCGTGGCTATAGCACTATTTTACCTTTTATCCTTCAAAATTCAGCTCAAACCTTCTTTTCAAAATTTTGTCTAAGTGTTTGTCTATTCTGTCCAAACAACACAATGAGAACCTTGCGCATCTCTAAAGTTGGGGGTGGGGAAGGTCTGAGCAGATGCGATCAAGTAGATGCGGTCATTAAGAATATGCGTTCATCATTTCCATTAAAAAAAAATTGTTTTCATACAAAACTCCAATGTTAGTGCAAGGGAAATCCCAAAACAATCCCAACCTGATAAGAGTTAAGTCGTGAAAGGAACCTGCTCGTAGGTGGATGTTCGCATGACACCTGTGGGAGCAAGCCAAAATGAAGGTGGGTTTCCAAGAAGGACGCAATATGAAAAGAGAAAAAAAATGAGAAGAAGAAAAAATAAAAGAATACAAAAGATAACTCCTCTGACCAGAAAAAGTTATACTTAGCTGAAATTCAAGAGTTAAAGTTGAGATTGGCATACAACCGTAGTTGAATGTTCGCATGATACCCTTGGGAACAAGCCAAAACGAAAAGTGTAACCATGATCAACAGTCTCTAAATGAATGACACAAATTTGACCACCGCATCTAGACACATCAAGTTATTTTTGTAAGAAGAGGTAAACATTCTTTTTAAAACTAGAAAAACATTTTTGAGTAGAAATTTGTTTTATAGAAGAATAAAGTAGGGCTTTGTTATGAATTATCAAGGATAGAAGGAAATTGCATTGTTAAGTAATGTTGGCTAGGTAGAGCATTCAGAGAAACCAATCGATGCAAAATTTAGGATAGGAATTTAGCAATATTGCCTTAGTAGAAGATATGTTTGAGGTCAAGCATATATCTAAATTTGGGGGTGTGATAACTTGTAGAAATACAAGTTATTTATACTGTTTTATTTAGATATTGTGCCTAAAAGAAAGAAAAGTTGCGTCGATAGTATGGAAATTGGCTAAGAAATGTGAGAAGTATAAATTGTCATCAATACACCCATTAAGACCATTGCGATGGTAGAAGAGAATGTTTTAGTTTTGTTCTACAGGAAATCAAGTCATCGTATGCATTCATGGCTCAAAGATAAATTGAACAATGCATCTACGTCGCATTGCGCCCATCAATCAAGAATGAGAGACGATCAACGCAATGATGGCGCATGCGACAATTGATCAAGAGCTTTGTGATCAACGCAATTTCAACCGCATGCAGTAATAAAAAACAACACCGCATGCGGGCAAACGATCAAAGATGTAAAGAGCAACGCAATTGTGGAGGATTCAGACGTGTGTACAGCTGTCAGTTGTGCATTTCTGATGGGATTGATTGTGTAACAGAAGGAATATTCACTCCACCATTTCAGGAACTGCCTTAACAATAAAATGGGGACCACAGTGCAAAGAGTCAAAGCTTCACCTATAAATAGCTTCTGTAATTCCATTGAAAGATATACAGGATACGAGAATAAAGGAGTACTTGAGACTTAATACTTGAGTACTAGAATACATAGAAATGTGTATACTGATCCGAGAGAGAGACTGGTCTGAAGCGATTTTCAGAGAAGATCCGGGAAGAATCAAGAGACAATGCGAGAGGAAAGTCTCCGGGTAAGGAATCCTTTTAATCCTCGCCGTTGAAGCTCTGTACGAAGGTCACTTCTACCAGAAGAGCAAGCTTGAGAGGGAAGCTGTCCTCTTCATCCATTCCACATGACGGTAAGCAAAACCTCCGTCCAGATCTGTGTCAAGACGTTGACACTCTTCTATATTTGTTTCTATCTCTTTTTCATCACTTGTACTCATCTTCTTTACTCTATCATTCACACCATGTATGAGACGCTTAATCTTAGTATTAATTGTTATGATCATTTCCATTATCATCTCTCTGTCTACTTCCGTTCATCCATGATTCACGTTCTCCATGATGTTTTCTTAATTCCCTGGGTAATAAGAATTAACCAAGTAAATTAATCTGTGTTAAGGAAATAATTGTGTTTAGCTAAAGCATGCTAGATGGCATCTTCACCTGTGAGAGCAGAAGTGAAGATGTTATTCCGCCTATCGAGGGTTGGAAGAATGCGTTAACTAAAGCAAGAGGTACTTCCAGAGATGGAAGCAACCTTGTATTCATCACGTTCATCCTTGTTTCACCATAGAGATATGGGAACGTGGCCAATCACCGAGAGGTGTACGCCAAGAGAAAGTGAAACCTTAGTTATATCTTTAACACAATTAACAAACTTGCGCTGTTTTTAGTATTTATTCTTCCTATTTATGATTCATCCATAAAGACTTGCCATTGCATGCCACGATCCTTTGTATAAACTTCACAGTCAGTCTCGAACTCAGTATCATGTATCACGTATCTTGTATCTTGTATCATGTTAGTTTAGGATTTACCTTTTTAACAAATTTTTATTTTATCAACGCAATTTATGTTTATCGCAATTTAAATTCATGTACAAACCAAATCTTTTATTAATTGTAAAACCGGTCGCATGTATTACAAAAGTAACACATTAACGAAAACAATCCCTGTGTTCGACCTCGGATTATTCTGAGAAACTTGCATTGGAATTATACTTGGTTTCAGCGTAAGAAAACTTGTGACATGCATTACTCTATAACATACTACAAGCATATAGTTAACAACACATATTTAGAAGTAGTATCACATAAAGTGTGCATGAGCAATAACACAGCATAACATTCCCTTTTTGTCACCAAGTGTATGTTTTTAACGTATATACTTGCTCATTCATTCATATTCATATTTGTCATATGTTGTAAGATATAAAAATAGCGTTACAAGTTTATGGCAACATGAGCTTGTAGCACATTATCATGCATGCACACTACACATTTCCATTCCAAGCATTATCACCTATACGATAGTGCTTGAACAATTGCTTACCTATATGATAGTGGTGAGAAATCGCTTAATGCTTACACCCGCATCCGCTATTTACTAAACGATCGTTTACCTTTTCCTATGCGATCGTTTAGCTCCCGATATTTACTAAACGATCGTATAGACGATCGCTTAGCTTTTCCTACACAATTTTTCTGACGATTATTTAGACGATCACTTATTTTTCCTACATGGTCGTATACTTCACCTAAACGATCAAGCATTTTGGGTATACGATAGACGAGCCTATCTCCCACTTGCTTGATCGTTATATACGATCTCCCTTCCTCCTTCCCTCTACCAAATCCAAACAAAGCCCACCCTTTGGATTCTCACTCCAAGAATACTGAGGGCTCTGAGTGGTGGTATCGTGCCTGTTTCCTTCTATTCATGTGGAGACTGTTCGAGGTAGACGAATGGGATTTGCTGAACGTTAGCTTACTATTTCAGCGAAAGCGAGATTAGCTGCGAAGAATAAGTCTTCAACTGGTATGATCTCTCGATCTATTATTTATTATTTCTTTGAGCATGCCAATAATTTAACATTATGAATGCATAATAGTATATTCGAATGTATATGTAAAAATTCTGTCACAATGAATTGGAAAGGTCCACTTCCGCTCGTAGGTACTCTTGAATAAGAGTTTCTTCAGCTCATGCATCATATAATATAAATGTTATAGTATATGTATGCATGCATTATAGCATACCCATGCATCATTTATATTATAATTATTATAATATGTAGTTGAATGGATGTATAGAATGTATGCTATAGCATGATTCATTACTTAATTATATAATTACTATATATTAGTAATGAATGAATATTACATGAAACATGACATTACCTCAGGTTAATTTATAAATGTTATAATTAACTAAAGTATGTCTAGCATGCAATTGTTGGTTTTTTAATTGTTTCATTTATTTATAATTGTTATAATTAAATTAAATTAGAATCAAAATCAATAATAAAAAGTTGCATGCAAACCTTAGGCTATAATCCTTTTTTAAAATTATTTTAAAATATGATTGAGATAAACCTAAGATCACATTTCTAATGAGATTAGAAATCTAAGTTTAATCTTTTAATCAGTTTAATAGGATTAAATTGATTCTTAATAAAAGATTAAATATGTAACAAATGTATCTGTAAGGGATATTTTGTCTAAGGCAGGTTTTGGCTAGGCTGGGGTACCTAAGTCGATGGAAATGTCGCACCTGTACCTGGGAACCTACCTAGAACGGTGAATTAGATAGATTTGTTACATGCATGCAAGTTTAATGAAAGTCTATTAAAGAGTTTAATGAGACTTCAATCAAAATTGTTTAATCATCAAAGACAAGAGTTGTTTTTGAGCAATTAAACAAATACTTAGATAAAACCAGTAGCCAAATTTTCCTAAGTTAATTAACCCTAGGTAGAATATTCAGTGGGAGGAAAATGGGGTATAGCTTGTCACAACTAAACACTTATTCAATCAGAACTTATCCCCTTACACTTGGTAGGAACTTCTCGGCATGTTGAACAGCATAGTGACTAGCTTGCGGTCAATCTCGCTACCTGTTTAGTTGTCGCCCTCTACTTGCTCTATTGTGATATTTCTTGATCTTTCTACTACTACGCTCTGTCTTATCTTATTTTGGGACCGCGGATTTCTTGACTTTATTTTTGGGGATCTTCTCTTTTTCGGGATCGTCGGGATGGATAGCTGGGCATGGTACTTCATTTCATCCTCTAGATGTTTCTCCCTAAAAGTTCACACCGTAGATCTACTCTCGACCTCGAGGCACCATTGGTGTCCCCCTACGAGTGGCATTTGGGTAGGTCAATATTAAGGTGAATGGAGAGAGTGTTTATAGTAAGTGGAAGCGTGAATTTGACAACACGTCCCTCAGTCTCTCTCATTAGGTTAAGTAAAGTTTCATACATCACCTCAAGGTATCGTGGGTATCCCCCTAAAGGATGGTTGTATTGCATGACGCTTTATTTGATCTTAAAAAATGTATAGGGTTGCTTTAATTTCACATCCCAATCAGCTTTTCCCTACGGTTGGTTCATCGAGGCGAAACTCTAGAACCTAAAATGAGAGATTACACTTACACAGAATTGTTAAGGATGTTAACAAATTCTAGACCGAACAATGATGAATATTAGTTACAGTGACAAATAGTTGTTTCTGTCTAATCGTTAAAAATGTCTCATTTTAGTGAAGATGCACTTGATCACCCTACGGCGAATTTTGTCCGGCCTCACTGAAACATCATTGCAAAATAGATGTTACTTAGGGTACTATACTATTTTGCTAAAAATGATTGGTTTCTAAAAAGTGGTTTAATGCAAGTAGACTAGAATAGTTTGTTCTTTTTCAACAATTTCATTATAATGGCTATCGCTACCTTAAGTTCACTAGCTGTCGATAAGTTAACGGGAGAAAACTACGCTAATTGGAAAAACATAATCAATACTATTCTGATCATCGATGACCTTCGCTTTTGTCTTGATGGAGGAGTGTCCTCCTCTTCCACCTGCTAATGCTCCTCAAAATGTTCGGGAAGCATATGTGCATTGGACAAGGGAAAACAAAAAGGCCCAAAGATATATCTTGGAAAGCCTTAATGAAGTCTTCGCCAAGAAGCATGAGCCCATGCTCACAACTCGTGAGATCATGGAGTCCCTAAAGGGAATGTTCGAACAACCATCTACATAGCTCAGGCATGACACTCTGAAGTACATCTTTAATGCTCGTATGCAAGAGGGGGCATATGTTCAAGAACACGTTCTCAACATGATGATCCACTTCAACGTGGCAGAGATGAACAAGTCAAGCATCGATGAAGCCAACCAGATTAGCATCATACTGGAAACTTTACGTGAAAGTTTCCTGTATTTCCATAGCAATGCTGTTTTGAATGGGATTGACTACAACCTGACTACCTAGCTTAATGAGCTACAAACCTTCCAATCCTTATTGAAAATCAAGGAGAAGAAGGGTGAAGCAAATTTTGCTTCATCTTCTAAAAAGTTTCACAAAGGTTCGACCTCTGAACTAAGTTTGTACCTTCTTCCTCTGGCACCAAAAGGTGGAAGAAGAAGAAGGGTGGAAAGGGGAAGACTACTAGCCCAGTAGTTGTTGCACAAAGGGGTGCTGGGATTGGTGTGCTAATTCTCCCGGTGGTCTTGTAGTTTGTAAACATTTGTACACATATTGTTATTAATAAAATAAAATTTATTTTATAAGCATTTATTCAAATCCAATAAACTAAGATTTGTGTTTATTTCATGTAACTTAAGCATGTATGTGAGACATATAAGTGGATCATGCCTTAAGTAATAACCTAAATGGTCTATAGTAGATGGATAAAGGAGGGATACCTTATCCTGTTGACACTACGACTATGACCCACTTTGTAGATGTTTACAAGTGTTGTAAAGTGCGAAAAATGGTATGATCCGGACCATTCATGTGGAGAGTTACGAGTGGCGGTGTCCTATACAAAGAGTTTGTATAAGACTGGATCATGAGATGATTAGTATCTTTATATAATGCTATTGATAATTGAGACTTACATTTCACTAAAATGACCATAAGTGACATTACCTTAATCCTGAGTGATTTAGGAACTCTTGCTTATGAAGGCGGTCCTTTGATTTATATGGGTAAGAGTGGTCAGATTGCTAACTCAACAAGCCTACTATTTTGGGGATTCGTCTGATTGGGGAGCTAGGAACTCAGCTACATAAGACGTAATTCACTTTTTCCCCAAAGCAAGGGTAAGTAGATAAATTGCTCCCTTAAGGGCTGATTCCGGTTCTTGAACATAGTGGCCACACCCTCTCTTTGGAAGAGAGGACTCAGTCATAGTAGGACTATGACTTATTGTTCACTAGAGGAATTAGTGGTACTTAAGGAGTTAGATGTAATTACAGAGGGCAAAACGGTGGATTGGCCTAGTTGTACGTACGAGCGATTTATGAAGGGTCATCGCATTGTTAATTGGTCATATGGACACAGAAATATATCTATAGTATGAAGAGTACAATTGTTGATCTTTAGTTGAGTGACCAACAGTTAATGGATGGTGGATCTCGTGACTAAAGAGTTTAGTCACTTATTCACGTACCGTTGGAGCTTCAAGCTACAGGTCCATGAGGTCCCCTTGGCAGCTCAATGGGTTCAAGTTAAGAATCAGATTTTGGGTTGATTTGAAGTGTTCAAATTAACATGTGATATAATTGATATGATGTATTAGATACATTATTTGGAGGATTTAATATAAATATGATTTATATTAAATACCATAAAATAGAAAAAGGACTATGGAGAAATATTAAAACTATAGGTTATAAATATAATATGATAAGTTAGTTATTATATTTATTTATAACATATTAATTATATGATAATTAATTATTCTTTTTCTCTAATAACCGAATTGAGTGGGATGTTATTGAAAGTTTTATGGTAACTATGAGATAAAAGAGAAAATGATTTTCCAAAAATTAGATTGATGATTCACTCGGAACAATCTCACAAAAAGGCTATCAAGTAAAAAGGTTTTACTAAGCGATAGCATCGAGAGCATACACGATTGAGCTACGAGTTTACTATACGATAGTTATTCGCTTAATCGTTGCTACACGATCTAGTAGCAAAGTCTATATGATAGGCTTCTGTTTACTAAACGATCGAGTATTTCGCCTATACAATAGACAACCTCATCTTCCACTTACTCGATCGTCTACCTCTTGCGTTCCTCAATCCTAAATGCAGAGCCCACAACTCTTGGATTCTTACACCGAGAATACCAAGGTAACACTTGTGGTGGTGTTCCTATTCTGTTCGAGGATCGAGTTGGACTCGATCGAATCGAGGTTCATTCAGATGTTCATTGAGATCGTATTCTGTTCATTGTGTTCGAGTTCGTGTTGTGAAACATTTGCTGAACGAACAAGGGATATGTGAAGAAAGGTTCTTCAAAGGTTTGTATACTCTATCCCTATTTGTTCCTTTATAAGAAGCATGTTGTAATTTTCTGATTATGCATAATCAGTTCGTTTCCATTTAGACTGTAATTGTTTGTGTGCTCTTTCTCAATTGGATTTGGAACAATCCGCTTTCGTTCATGGAGATATTTGTTTAGATTTCCTTCAAGGGGTAGAAACCCGTCAAGGTTGACAAAGGAAAATGTTTCCATTGCAACCAAGATGGGCACTAGAAGAGGAACTCCCTCAGATATTTGGCAGAAAAGAATAAGGCCAAACAAGGTAAATATGATTTTCTTGTATTGGAAACTTGTTTAGTGGAGAATGATGATTCTGCCTGGATTATTGACTTTGGGCAACTAACCATGTTTGTTCTTCATTTCAGGGAATTGGTTCCTGGCGGCAACTAGATGCTAGTGATATGACGATGCGAGTTGGAACCGGGCACGTCGTCTTAGCTGTGGCAGTGGGAGGTCTCTGTTTTAACTTTACAGAACAAGTTTCTTGTTTTAAAAGATGTATTTGTAGTTCCTGAATTAAAAAGCAACTTAGTTTTTGTAAAGTGCTTGTTACAACAATGTCATCATATCAATTTTTCTTTTAATAAAGTGTTTATTACAAAGAATGGTGTTGATGTTTGTTCTGCAAAACTGGAAAATAATTTGTATGTGCTAAGGCCGTTGGCAACAAATGCCCTCCACAACACAAAGATGTTTAAAACTGCAGTAATTCAACATAAAAGACTTAAAATTTCTCATAAGGAAATTACCCAACTTTGGCACCTAAGAGTAGGACACATCAATCTCAATAGGATTGAGAGGTTGGTGAAGAATGAACTTCTAAGCGAGTTAGAAGAAAATTCTTTACATGTGTGTGAGTCATGCCTTGAAAGCAAGACGACTAAGAGACCTTTTACTGGAAAAGGTCATAGGGCCAAAAAACCTCTAGAGCTAGTACATTCAGACCTCTGTGGTCCAATGAATGTAAAAGCTAGAGGAGGTTCTAAATATTTCATCACTTTTACTGATGATTATTCAAGATATGGGTATGTTTAGTTAATGCAACACAAGTTTTAGTCTTTTGAAAAGTTTAAAGAATTCAAGGCTGAAGTTGAAAATACATTAAATAGAACGATTGGAACATTTCGATCTGATCGAGGTGGAGAGTATATGAATTTAACATTCCAGAACTATATGATTGATCATGGAATTGTATCCTAACTCTCAGCACCCGGTACACCTAAAAAAAAATGGTGTATCGGAAAGGAGAAATCGAACCCCGTTAGATATGGTTCGGTTTATGGTGAGTTACACTTCCTTACATGACTCGTTTTGGGATTATGCAGTAGAGACTTCAGCATACATCCTGAATTGCGTTCCCTTCTAGAATGTTGCCAAAATACCTTTGAAGTTATGGAATGGTCGTAAAGGTGGCTTATGTCATTTTAGAATCTAGGGTTGCCCAACACATGTGCTTGAGACTAATCCTAAGAAATTGGAACCATGTTTAAGATTGTGCCTATTTGTAAGCCACCTCAAAGGAACGAAATGTGGTTACTTCTTTGATCCTAAAGAAAACAAAGTATTTGTATCGACAAATGCTACTTCTCTTGAAGAAGACCACATAAGGGAGCACAGACCCAGAAGTAAGATTGTGTTGAATGAGATTTCCAAAGAAACTACTGAATCTTCAACAAGAGTTGTTGAAGAACCTAGTACCTCAACAAGAATTGTTGAAGTAGGTTCATCTAGTAGGTCAAATCCACCTCAAGTGTTGAGGAAACCTTGACGTAGTGGGTGATGGAACATAAAGAATGCACGCACAGCAGAAGCGATGAAATAAAAAGCATTCTAATTGCAATAAAAACAAGAATAAGCATGCAAAAGGGATAGAAAATACAACCTTTGAAGACTCCACCACAATCTTCCTCTCTCGAGCTTGATCGACACCACCAATGGTAAATCTCGCTATTCTCTGGTTGAAGAACACGGTTGTGGGACCGTTATGTTAGTGAAAATAAAGGAATTTCACTATAGAAAGAAGGAGAGAAGAAAATTTGCGGTGGAAGAAAAAAGTCAAAAGAAAAGGAAGCATTAGTCTTGCAAAATTAAAAAACAAAGCCTTTTGTAGAGAAAACACATGCAAAATCCCATTTTGCATGTCTTCCACCTCAAACTCCACTAGCATGTAAACTCTAGGTGTCAAGCTTGGGAAATGCCACTTTAAAGTCCATTTAATTAGTGGAAAAATCCAACAATTGGATTTTTCCACTAACTAATTTTTTTACTAAAAAATGAAATATAATTATCAAAGTTTCGAAATTATTTAATCAAAACAATTTCAATTAAATAAAATAAATAAATTTAATATCACATATTAAATTGTTTATGATACCTAGCTTTGATTAATCACGTTAATCAAGTTTAAAGAACTTTCATGCTAATGATCAAGAATACTCTAAAAAATAATTAGTTAATTAATTATAAATTATATTTCATATATTTTCCTAAAACCGAAATTTGAACATTTCAAATACTTACTTCACCTAGTTCTTCAATTTTGTCCATATTGAGCTAGCAAGGAGACCCGATGGACCTACAGATCATGGGCTCCAATGATTCAAGACTAACCGGTCAAACTCTTTAACTTAGTTAATCAACATTCGTTAACTAATAGGACTGTCCACTATAGCCTGTAGTTGTACTCCCCTCACTGTAGATATATTGTGTGTCCATTTGATATATTCATCATCAATAAGTTGATCCTTCATAGGTTGTTCGTAACCTCAGCTAGGTCAAATACCGAAATACCCTTGAGTTACATCTTTTCTCCTTTAGAACCACTCGAGAAACTTCTGTTATTGGGTTAGCCATACACTGAACATGTTTCTAGCGATTCCGGTGCTGGAAGTTCGGAAGGAGAAGTGTTATAAGCTTTGAATGGAAGCCCCAATAAATAGCGACAGTAACTCTAATTGTCCTAAGGTAGCGAAATTCCTTGTCGCATAATCACTAAATCCATTCCCTCTCTGGCCAACTAGAGAATGGGACCCCTTGTTCATGTCCTGGGATCAGCCCTTAAGGGAACAACCTTTCTATTATCCCTAAAATAGGTAGAAGTAAATTCCATCTTACAAATTCTATGTCCCCAACCATCTACTAGGTCTTATCCCTGAAATGGGAGACATATTGAGCGGCAACGCTGGGCTTACCCTCACCTATGCAGATCAAGGGACAATCACGAATAAACAGAAGTTCATAGATAGCTCAGGATTCAAATCAAGTTATCTGAAATGAAATTAATCAGTGTTTACAGTAAATAGTGTTAATACATAACAGTGATTATTTTGTGGACTGTCTTACACAATCTCTTCGTGTAGAACACCCCCGCTCACATGTCTCTACATGAACGAAATGATCACATCGTTTATGACAATTTACAACATTTGTAACAATCATAAAGCGAGTCATATTTGATAGTATCTCTAGAAATAGGTACCCAATCTAATCCAAGTACTATAGACAGTTTATGCTATTTTACTCGAACTTAATCTAGTTTATGTCTCCACATAAAGTCCAAGTATTCATAACAATAGCCAAGGGTTCGTAGTTTAATAGATTTAAAGCTATTAAACAATCAACAAAACTTCATATATGTTTACTGTTTTCAAAATTATGAGTTCTAGGACATACAACCCAACAAAATCTCACTTGGACTATGTAAGACCCTAATACTAAATCTAAAGTGGGAGGTTAAATAGAAAAATCCTACGTAAGGATAGTGGGGCAAAGGGAGAAAAACGTAAAAAATTATCCAAAAGGGTGACTAAAAATCTAAACGCCTATGAAGGGCTTAAAACATGTTGGATGCAAGAAGGCATGGAGGATGGAAGCAAGAAAACTTGAAAAATGGCTAAGGGTTGCATACAACCAATGTAAAGGCATACATGAGCCATGCGGACACGGGCAGAAAGCATGCGCCGAGTGAGCGTGCTAGGCGTGTAAGCCATGCATTGAAGCCAAGGTAAATTATCAGGGCACGGCTCGGATCATGTAATAAAGAATATAGGAAATCGACCTATGTGTATGAAAGTTAGATAGAGTGTTGTAAACATGTTGAAGTCTTTAATAGGTAAGGGGGGAAATGTTAAATTTAAATGTTGTCTTGGAATACTACTAGTGTACCCTCAACCTCCCTTCCAGGTCTTGGGGGCTAAGGCTAGGAAGAGGGTGTGATAGCTTGGTATCAGAGCAAAGGTTTATGTAAAACCTGGGAAAAGTTGAGTCTAGCATAAGTATAAATAGAATCTAGGAAAAGTAAAGGAAAAAAGGATAGGTTAAAGCCAAAGCGGCATCAGGAAAAGGCTTACCTAAGGTGGGTAAGCCAGATAATATTAGAAGATAGGCTAGGTCAAAACCTAAAAGAAATAAATATAATGAAATATATTAGGAAAACCTAAAGTAGAATCAGGAAAGGTTAAGAGAAAGAAATGAGGAATAATAAGTGGACATAGGGAAACATGAGAAAGGGGAAGTGAAAATAAAGAAATTAGTAAGTAATAACCTGAATAATGTCCACTTTAGGAAATGAATCTGAGCATACATGACTAGTGGTGGAATGACTCTGAAACGCAAACTAGAGATCGCGACGCTAACCCAGGGGAAAACCCTGAAAGATCTGAGAATAGTGTGAACAATAATACTAAATATCCTATTACCTTGAACAATGCAAACTTGGTGGAATCCCGAACTAACATGGGATGTCCACAGTGTGGTAAAAATCATAGCGGTCCGTGTCTAAAAGGGACCAGAATTTGCTATGGGTGTGGCAAGGTTGGCCATATCTGCAAAAATTGTTATACCTTTCAGAGAAAAATAAGAGAGATTCAGGAAAAATATCAACGAGAACTGGCTACAGGTTCAAGTTTAGGAAGTAACAACATACTGCCTGAACTGATGGTGGACCAAGAATGGGCGCGTGTAGGAAAGAAGGATATTCCTTGACGTATCGTGATCGAATTCGAGGAACAGCCCACCTATGACTCTAACAGTGTGGAATCCTATAAATTTTGTATTTTCTGTAAGGAAATAGGACATGTTCAAGAAAGGTGTGTATGAAGAAACGAGAGGATGCGTCGTAACTTTGAAAACTTACGACTATTGGAGAACGAGTAAACAAATATGTAGATTGGAAGAAACTACTAATGTACATAGTGATAATGTTCATAAATAAAAATAGTATGTTGATAACACATGTCTAATTTATATGTGAATGGTTGTAGACAAAATGCTGAGAAGTGGAAAGTGTAGAACGGGGCAACCCTCTGGAAACGAAAGTGAAAATGCCTCAAGCCATCTAAAAGAAAAATCCAGGGAGGAGGAACAAATGGATAAATTCACCCAAATACTTCAAGAAAGCTTAGAAAATATACAACCTGATCCCGAGAAGAAATATGGGATAGAACGATTAAAGGCATTGGGAGCCACAAACTTTGAAGGAACAAAGGATCCTACAGATGCAGAAGCATGGATGAATCAAATAGAAAAATGTTTCAAAGTGATGAGATGTCCTGAAAACCGTAAGGTAAGTCTTGCCACATTCTTACTGCAAAAACAAGCAGAAGATTGATGGAAGCTACTAAAGAATAGGAGGTGCGATCAAGAAGAAACGTGTTGGGAGGAATTTCGAAAAGTATTTTTCGAAAGATTCTATCCCCGATCATTCAGGGATATGAAACAAGATGAATTCCTATAACTCATGCAGGGAAACATGACTGTAGTAGAATATGAATTAAAGTATACAAAATTATCTAAGTATGCTTTAAACATAGTGGTGGATGAAAAAGAACGCTGTCGGAGGTTTGAAACAGGATTAAGACAAGATATTCTAACTCCTGTTACAACAACTGCAAAATTGTTAGAATTTTCAAAGCTAATAGAAGCTGCGATGAGAGTAGAAAGAAGTTTAATGGCAGAAGAAGTATGACCACAAAGAGGTTCATCAATGAGTCGGTAGTGGAAAGAAGAACCAAGAAATTTTACCCCCAGGGTAGAAAGCAGAAGTGGATGGAAAAGAAGAGGAGTTACCAACACTAAAGCAGACCCTAAATGGGAGAGTCAAATAAAAGAGTCAATGATGAGCGTTAACCATAGACCAAGATGCCTGATCTGTAATAAATATCACTGGGGAAGATGTTTGGAAGAAACCCAAGAACGGTCGCATATGTGTTTTAAGTGTGGTAGACCAGGACACTTTAAACGAGAATGTCCTCAGTTGATGGATACTGGAAATGTACAACCACCAAACAACCCGGGAGGAAGATCAACGACGGTTGAAGGAGGATGAACTGTAGGAGGGAGAAAATGAAGTCTTTTGGCCCTATTTATAGGCGTCCAAACCTTCTCCAGAGTTGACACCACCTACTTGGCTGCATGGCCAAGTGTCTCCTTCTTACCCCATCAACGCAATGATGTGATCATCGCAAGCTAAGTGTCTTTCTCCCATGTTGCCAACGCATGAGCCTTCAATCTGATGCCACCACCTCAAATTCTTAAGGCTTAAGGCTTTCCTTCCAAGAAGACACATGGTTTTGATGATATTCTTCTGCTGATCTCATCCTTTATATGCGTCCAACTCTTAGTTGTTCAACGCATAATCCATACTCAATGCATAGCCTATCATCAACGCATAGCAAGCCAATTCACTCTCATTACAATACAACTTAGCCATCGCAAGAAGCTAACCATCACCAACGTATAGGGTGACCGTCCATCCTCGACGCATGGCTCACTAGGTAGCATCGCACGGCTTGCTTGGCATGGGCGCATGGTGCTGGCCACCAATGCATAGGTGCGCTGTATGGGCTGGGAGCTCGACGCATGGGTGTGCTTGGCTGCATGGGCTGTGTGTGGTGCCTTGATGCTTGGTCGGGTGCTTAGGTGCATGGGCGTGCGACGTGTGCTGGCCATCGTTCGCTCGCTCGGCTATATGGGCACATGGGATGGGTTGCGCGCTTGGCTGCATGGCTGGGCACCTCGACGCATGGCATGGCTGCTCCGCATGGATCTCAGTACATGAGCGTAGTCGCTCGGCACCGCGCTCAACACATGGGCATGGCCGCTCGACGAATTGGTAAGATGTCTAGCCGAAACTTCCCGACGCATGGCGTGGGCGCTGGCTGAGGCTGCTCGATGCATGGGCTGCCTTTTCATGCATGCCTCTCCTACTCGTGTGCTTTCTAACGCATCATCTTCATTTTCCTTCTTTAGCCGCATGCCCTAATTAACACCATCCCCTAACGCATCATCATACAAATTTCTATACTTAGCCAAATTTTCCAAATTTTCCCCAAAAGTCCAACTTCCAAATTTCATCTTTTCTCCTAATTTTCCACTCTTTTCTCTACCATTGCACACTAATTTTCACATCAACCTACTCATCACACTAGTATTAGTAGGGAACATACTCAAGTAGAGAAATTAAGATTTGGGGTTCACATTTACCTTCCCCTTATAAAAATTTTGTCCTCGAAATTGCACTACAAGTCCGTCAATTAAACAACTGTGGATACTTGTTTCTGATTTTCTCTTCGGCTTCCCACGTTGCTTCTTCCATGTTATGGTTTTGCCATAGTACCTTTACCAATGGGATTGTCTTATTCCTTAAGACCTGTTCCTTTTTGTCAAGGATTTCTACTGGTTCCTCCTCATATGACAAATTCTCTTTCAATTGTACCGGTTGCTCAGATAACACATGGGTAGGATCTGGCACATACTTTCTAAATATTTCCATATGAAACACATCATGAATACGAGATAATTCTGGAGGTAAATTCAATCGATATGCCATTGGGCCAACTCTTTCTATTATCTCATAGGGTCTAATATATCTCGGGCTTAATTTCCCTTTCCTATTGAATCTGAGTATTCCTTTCCACAGAGATAACTTTAGAAATACTTTGTCACCAACTTCAAACTCTAATTCTCTTCTCTGCTTATCAGCGTAACTCTTTTGCCTATCTCGAGTTGTCTTAAGATTATCTCTTATAATCTTAATGTTGTTTGATGTCTGTTGTACGAGTTCTGAACCTAGTAATTTCCTTTCACCGACTTCATTCCAGCATATCGGAGTTCTATATAGCCTACCGTATAGTGCCTGATACGGTGCCATTCCGATACTCGAGTGGTAACTGTTGTTATACGCAAATTCGATTAAGAACAAATGCGTATCCCAACCGCCCTTAAATTGTCCTCTAATGTTTGGATTGTCCGCTCAGACTGACCATCCATCTGTGGACGAAAAGCGGTACTAAAATATAACTTGGTTCCCATAGATTTCTGCAAACTAGGCCAAAACTTCGAGGTAAATCTAGAGTCTCGATCTGATACAATTGAAACTGGAGCTCCAAACTGACTTACGACTCAATCAACATACAACTTGGATAATTGGTCTAGGGTATAAGTAACTTTAACAGGTAAAAACTTAGCTGTTTTTGTCAATCTATCCACAATTACCTATATACCATCATAGCTTGTTGGTGTCTTAGGTAATCCAAACAGGAAATCCATTGTAATATACTCCCATTTCCACTTTGGTACTGGGAGTGGATTAAGTAATCCTGCTAGCCTCTGTCTGTCTGGTTTAACTTGTTGACATATTAGGCACTTGTCAACATACTCCGCTATTTCTCTTTTCATACCAGGCCACCAGTACGATCTCTTTAATGTTCTGTACATCTTCGTATTGCCTGGATGCATTGCATAGGCTAAACTATATGCCTTCTCTAGAATAGCTTGTTTAAGTGTTAAGTTCTAAGGTACACATATCCTACCTTCTTTTAATAGCACTTTGTCAACTCTTAATTGGTAGTTCGTCCTTAATCCTTTATCTACTTCTTCAGCTAACTTCTGAAGATCATAATCCTTTAACTGCTCATGTAGAATATCTTCTACGAGCGTAGAACGCACTTGAAATGAAGCTAATAACCCTCATTCTTTACCGATTGATAATGCTGCCCTAACATTATACAACTCATGAATCAGTGTACCCTTCACTGAATTGATACTAGCTCTAGCTGATCTGGTTTTTCGGCTTAGAGCATCAGCTACCACATTTGCTTTACCTGGGTGATAGTCAATGGTATAGTCATAATCTTTGATCAACTCGAGCCATCTTCGTTATCTCAAGTTTAGTTCCTTCTGATCAAATATATGCTTTATACTTTTATGATCCGTGAATACATGACATCGCTCACCAAACAGGTAATGTCTCCACAACTTTAGTGCTAACACAACTGCTGCTAACTCCAAATCATGTGTAGGGTAGTTACATTCATGCTTCTTTAACTGTCGAGAAGCATAAACTACTACCTTTCCCTCCTGCATCAGCACACATCCTAACCCTTGTCGGGATGCATCACAATAGACCTCAAACTCTTTACCTGGTGTAGGTAGCGTTAATACTGGTGCTGATACTAGCTTTTGTTTCAATACTTGAAAACTGTGCTCGCATTCTGGCGACTACTTAAACTTCGCATCTTTTCTGGTCAGGTTTGTCAATGGAATAGCTATCTTAGAAAAATCCTCCACGAATCTCCTATACTAACCTGCTAAGACCAGAAAACTGCGTACTTGGGTTACATTCAGGGGTCGTTCCCAGTTAAGTATTGCTTCTATCTTTTGGGAATCAATGCTAACTCCGTCAGCTGAAACTATATGCCCAAGGAATACGACTTGGTTTAACCAAAGATCACACTTACTAAATTTGGCATATAACTCCTTTTCCCTTAGAATCTGTAAAGCCAGATGTTCTTTGTGCTTCTCTGCACTGCTAGAATATTCTAGTATATCATCTATGAAAACTACACAAACTGATCCAAATAATGATGAAATATCCTATTCATCAAGTCCTTAAATACCATAGGAGCATTTGTCAATCCAAATGGCATTACGCGTTGGATGCGATGGATGCGTTGGACGTTGGATGTGTTGGATACGTTGGATACGTTGGATGCGTTGGACGTTGGATGCGTTGGATATGTTGGATGATGGGTGTGTTGGATGTGTTAGATGCGTTGGATGCGATGGATGCGTTGGATGCATTGGATGCGTTGGATGCAATGGATGCGACAGTGCAATACTATGCGTTGGTGATGCACTATGCGTTGGTGATATACTATGCGTTGATGGTGTGCTATGCGTTGGTGATGTGCTATGCATTGGTCATCTAAGGGTTTGTGGACGCATGCGCCGGTTGATGATGTCTGGACATAGGTAGGTTGCGGCAATGGATGGGCGCATTTGTGTTTAACACATATGAGAGTTGATGGACACATTCAAGGACGTCATCTGGACATGTGGCTTGTTAGGAGGAATTCTTAAGCCTTAAGTAAAAGAAGTGAATGCATAAAAAGACATGCAAATTTGAGGGCTATGCGTTGGTGAATGCATCGATGGTGTAAGGAAAAGACACTTGGACATGCGGCCAAGTAGGAGGTGTCGGCCGTGGAGCAATCTTGGACGCCTATAAATAGGGCCAAGGACTTTAGATGAGAACATAAATTCTCTTCAAAGGACATAAAGAAGAGTGTGTGAGGACTAATTGGGAGAAGACTATGCATTGATAGAGGAATGCATGCATTGGTAGCAAGACCATGCTTGGTCAAGAGGTTCCAAGAGGGGAGATGTTGTCGGGCAGAAAAGACAGGAAGTAGCATTAACTTGGAATGTGAAGTTCTCCCAGAATACTCATGTGTTTGATGTGATTCCAAATCCATATGAAAGCTAAAAGAGTCTAGCTTTCACGTTAGGGCTTCCGGAGAAGAATCTCCAAGGAATCGGGCTGGAGAGTGAGGAAAATACAGAAGGGTTGAGCTGTTGGGTAAGCTGAGCCAGTCTTAATGTTTTGATGATTCCGGCCAAACCACGAGAATTTATGAGCTAATATTTTATGGTAAGATTTCTGAGACATTTTAGAACATGTTTTCAGAAGGAAGTATCTTAAAATAAGGTCTGGAACTATGGGTAATCTAAGCTGATATTTTAATCTGGAATTTAGGGTTCAAAAGGGAAACCAAGGAAACTTAAGGAACTTTAGAAAGGAAAGTTCCTAACCAACCAAGGTGAGTGGTTATTGTGTATTGTATTGTTGATATAATTTCTATATATAGGTAAATATATATAGGGGATAATGTTAAATTGGCATGATCAAGGATATATGTTTATCTGATTACTATGCTTGTTAAGATATTGCTTGTATGTTTGTGTTGGAAACTGGAATTGTACCCGGGATATATAGTTAGCATGCTTGAAAAGGTACTTGGCGGGAAAATATAGTCGGCTTCAGTCGGGGGGAAATTATAGTCAGTGATGAACAGCGGGAAATATAGTCAAGTTACCTAAGCATAGCTAGCGGGAAAAATAGTCGATGTGCACATTGGCGGGATAATAGGGTACAGGGAAAGTTTCCACAGGAATTGTTGTTTTCTTAGTATACGTGTAAAAGTACTGGGGATGTTTATATTATGTGATAACCAGTGGTCAAGTTGGGGTTAATTGTTTTAACCAGCGGTCGAGCTGGGGATTGTCCAGCGGTTGGGCTGGAAAATGATAATGAACTTGTGGTAATGTTCTTGTTGACTATGCATTGCTTTCCCAAAAATATATTTTTGTTGACAAAGTTATTTGTTTATCTAAAGGCACCACTCACTGGGCTTTATAACTCATGTTTTTCATGTTTTATGTTTTATCCCCCCCCCCCCCCCCAGGTGGCAGAAGGTGAGGAGTTCCAGGGTGCTGCTAAGGTCAAGGTCTACCACATGCCACAGTTACACTTCCAGAGGGTTTTATAGTTGTTGTTGTAAACTTTATTGTTAAGTCCTGGAATTGTATAAACATTACATTGTTAAAATAAAATGGGCCTACTTAATCAGTTGATTGTTGAATTTATTCATTGGTATCAAAGTTATTTCCGCAAGAGTTATGAGGCAGTAAGTGTCAACAAAAGAGTTGATAACTGCTACAGTCACGCCCTTTCTCAGGCTCGGATGGTAGTCTGGGGTGGGGTGTGACAAGGGGTGTGACGGGCTAAAACTCCTAGTGGGTTACAATAAAGTTGAGTGCTGTGAGAAAAAACTAAATACAATAAACTAGGGCATTTCATACCCACATTTTCTCCACTTGCCCTATTTATTCTACACATAGTCCTAAACTCTTTAGGTGACCCTCGAAAATCTTAGCCGAGAGGGCCTTTGTAAACGAATCAGCAATATTGTCCTCATTCTTAATAGCAATCCAATGTTAATAACTAGGATTGGAATGATACCTACTAACAATCCCTACTGCAAAGCTATGTCTAGATGAGTACATAACATTGCATATATCAGACTTCCGACTGTTGATGCACATGGAACCCATCTCATATCCTCAACTTCTTGAGGTGTCTTAAGGCATTATTCCTTTGACAAATGTATTCCATTCCTAAATGGTAAAAGACGTCTTTTGGAATCCTGCATCTTAAACCTAGACAACACCTTGTCTATATAAGATGTTTGAGACATGGTTGGCATTTTGTTCAATCGGTTTCGAACTATTTGAATCCCAAGAACATACTTCGCCTTTCCTAGATCTTTCATTTGAAATTGGGTTGCTAGCCACTTTTTAATGTCAGTTAGGTATCCTAGATTATTCCCAATAATTAGGATATCATCTACATACAAAACTAGAAATACTACATTTAAGTTGATGATCTTTTTGTATACATATGATTCATCAATGTTCTTGTTCAAAGCCATAAGATTTAATCGCAGTATCAAATCTTATGTTCTAGGATATGGATGTCTGTTTCAATCCATAAATAGATCTCTTCAGTTTGCAAACCTTTTGCTCATGACCCTGTTCAATTAACCCTTTTGGTTCGACCATATAAATACTCGAGCTTCAACAGAGAAAATCCCAAAGTTGGTGATTTGAATATGTATTAAAAGAAGTTAAAGTTTTTATTTGGTCTTAGTATTGATCATGGCCTAGATGCACCAAGATGAGTTATTAAAACAATTGGCCAAAACATGACACTTTGTAAAATATGAAAACCTTTTATTATTATTATTATTATTATTATTATTATTATTATTATTGACAATTTCTCAATGTAGTTTATGGAAAAATCATTTGTCAAGGTATTTTGATTATGTAGTATTAGTACAATAATGGGATCTACAAAGAGTCAATCAATTTCTCATTTGAAATTCTTATTGTTTAGGTAACTTGGGGGGAGGGTGGATCATGTTTAAGCAATAACCTAAATGGTCTGTAGTATATGAATAAGGTTGGGTGCCTTATCCTATTAACATTACGGAGACGACCCACTTTGTAATTGTGATAATAGTTATAAATTGTTACAAACATTTTGATCCTAATTATTCACGTGGAGACATGCGAAGGAAGGTATCCTATACAAAAAGTTTGTATAAGACCGGTCCGCCAAATGATTAGTCTCTCTTTATTAGGGGTGTTCAAAAAATCCGATGATGATCAACCCAACCTAACCCGTGCGGTTTGGGTTGGGTTGGGTTCAAATAAATGAAAATTTTATGGATTGGATTGGTTCATGGGTTCACCTAATATAACCCGAATCAACCCGAATTTATTATTAATTTTAAAATATAATTATTTATATATATATTGATTTTAATTTTATTTAATTCCAATATTTTTTTTAATAATTTATTCTTCAGGAACTCTTAAAAGTAGATTCTTTGTACTTTAGAAGGAAATTTTTCACTATATAAATTGAAATGAAGTAGTTAATCTTAATTCAATATATGAAAATAATTAAATTAGATTTTTACATAGTTACGTTTTTCTTCTTTTTAGAACAAAATTTTAAATAAATGACCTGATTAACCCAAACCAATTTAACCCATATATTTCATGGTTGGGTTTAGGGGTGTTCAAAAAAAATTCGATGACTCGAAAAAATCTATCAACCCAACCCAAACCGCCGGTTGAGTTTCTTTTTTAATAATGGTTATTTGGGTTGAAGAAATTTACAATGCGAACAATTGAGTTGGGTCTAAAACATCTTTCAACCCAATCCAACCCAACTCATGAACACCCATACTCTTTATAATATTGTTAATTGAAGAAATTAACATTTGAATAGGATGACCATAAGTGACTGAAGGAAATTTTCGAAAAAAGATCCTTAGAGCAGAAGCAAGATCGACTCAAATTCCATTTTTCATTGAATATAAGTTTTACAATAAATAAGAATAAGATATGCATTTACTTAAATTACAACATGCTTTAAAAAAAACACTTAGGGTTCTAGAAACTCTTACCTTTTAAGAATCCTTTCTTCAAGAACTCCCTCGTACAAGCCACGAACGAAACTCCTTCACCACGTGGATCTCCTTCATCAAAAGGTACACCACCACTTGAGAACCCTCTATATTCTCTTGGGACAAAAAGGATTCAAGCAAGAGATGTGGGCTTTGCTTGAATCCTTGGAAAAGGGAAGGAGATGGAGAGGAGGAGAGGAAGGAGAAGAACTTTTCTTCTCTTTTTCAGTTTTTTCAGTGAGAACTCTTCTCAGAGATAATTCAGGAAGAAGATAAATCTCCAACCACATCCCACGTAAAACAATTGAGAGAATGGGGGGGAGAGAGTTGTAACTTCTTCCATTTAATTAATTTCTATTAAATTAATAATATATATATATATATATTTATATTTATGATAACTAATTTATTATATATATACACTATATGTTATATCAAATATAACATATAGCCTATAGTTTTTATACTGCATCAAATACAACATAACCTATAGATTTTATTTTCTCTCAATAATACATGGCATTTAATATAAATTACATTTATATTAAGTTCACTTATATGAATCTCATCCATATAATTGATATAAAAAGACTAATCATTTCGTGGTCCAGTCTTATACAAACTCTTTGTATAGGATACCCCTGCTCACATATCTCCACATGAATGATCAGGATCAGATCATTTGTAGCACTTTACAACACTTGTAACACCTACAAAGCGGGCTGTATTTGAAGTGTCACCAGGATAAGGTACCCAGCCTCATCCATCTACTGCAAACCATTTAGGTTATTATTTAACCAAGATCCACTTGTATGTCTTTACATACTTGTTTAAATTACATGAAATAACCTTGGATCTTAGTTTATTAGATTGAGTATATGCTGATAAAATAACACTTATTGTATTAACAACAATATGTTTATACAAAGCTTACAAATTATGAGATTACAAGAGATTTAGAATACCAATCCCAACAATCTCCCACTTGTCTTAAAGCTTAGGGAAACTAATGTACAATACAAATAAAGTACAAAAACACAATAAACTAGGGCATACACTATACTCCAGTAACATCTCTCATGTGCCCTAGACAATATGTTGCATATCCCGTAGACCCAGACTTTCTAGATGACCCTCGAACACTTTAGTCATGAGAGCCTTTGTAAATGAATCAGCAATGTTGTGCTCCGAAGAAATCTTTGTGACAAATCACATCACCTTGATGCACAATCTCCCGAATCAAATGATATTTCCACTCTATGTGCTTGCCTCTTTGGTGACTCCTAGGTTCCTTAGAATTTGTCACATCACCACTGTTATCACAATAAAGTGTAATGGGAAAAGACATATTTTGAACAACTTCCAAATCGTAAGGAACTTCTTAAGCCAGACAGCCTCTTTAGCAGCTTCACAAGCAGCTATGTATTCATCTTCCAAAGTGAAGTATGTGATGCATCCTTGCTTGATGCTTCACGATAGCTCCTCCATTCAGAGTAAACACTAACCCTGATGTGGATTTTCGAGAACCTCGATCAGTCTGAAAGTTAGAGTTTGTGTATCCTGTAAGGATCAACTCCTTATCTCCATACACGAACATATAGTCCCTCGTTCTCCGAAGATACTTGAGGAACGTTTTGATCCCCATCTAATGATCTAATCCTGGATTGGACTGATATCGATTGACAATCCCTACTGCATAGCAAATGTAAGGTCTAGTACATAACATTGCATACATAAGGCTGCCAACAGCCGAGGCATAGGGAATTGTCTCATTTACTCAACCTCTTGAGGAGTCTTAGGAAATTTTTCCTTAGACAATATAACTCCACGCCTGAAAGGTAATAAACCTTTCTTGGAATTGTGCATTGAATATCTAAAAAGCATCTTGTCAACATACAATTCCTGAGACAAGACCAACCTTTTGTTCTTACGATCACTTATAATCTGAATCCCTAGAAAAAATTACGCCTCTCCCAAATCTTTCATTTGGAATTGAGCAGCTAGCCATTTCTTTATATCAGTAAAAAAACCTACATCATTCCCAATGAGTAGGATATCATCCACATACAATACGAGGAAAGCAACTAAGTTGTTGATGATTTTCTTGTAAACACAAGGCTCATCAACATTTTGATCAAAGCCATCATATTTGATTGCAATATCAAATCTTATATTCCAAGATTGAGATGCTTGTTTCAGTCCATAAATGGACCGATTAAGCTTGCAAACCTTTTTCTCTTGATCTTGTTCAATGAATCCTTTTGGTTGATTCATGTAGATGGCCTTTTCAAGATTACCATTCAAAAAGGCAGGCTTGACATCCATTTTCCATATTTCATAGTTATAATATGTGGCTATGGACAAGAGAATCCTGATAGACTTTAACATGACAACAGGTGAGAAAGTTTCTTCATAGCCCACTCCCTCAACCTAGGTATAACCCTTTTCCACAAGTCTAGCTTTAAAGGTCTTTACCTTTCCATCTAAACCTCTTTTCCTTTTGTAGATGTATTTACAACCTATAATTTTTACCCCATCAAGTTGATCTACAAGCTCCCAGACAGAATTGAAGTATATGGACTCCATTTCTTGATTCATGGCTTTAATCCATTCATCCTTGTCAACATCTTCCATTGCTTGTTTATAAGACAATGGATCCTCAACTCCATCATCCGTTATGATGTTTTGGGCTTCTATTAAACCCATGTAGCATAAAGGTGGGTTCACAATCCTCCCACTACGTCGAGGCAATCTCAACCCTTGAGATAGATGACTAGATGAAATGACATCAACAACCCTTTTTGATCTATGATAACTTGTAGAAATACAAGTTATTTATGCCGTTTTATTTAGATTATGTGGCAAAAAGAAAGAAAAGTGCGTCGACAGTATAGAAATTGGCTTAGAAATACAAAAATTGTAAAGTGTCATGAGCATACCCACTAACCCCATTGCGATGGCGAAATGGAATGTCCAAGTCTTTGTTTTATAAGAAATAGGTCACCGCATGTGTTAATCGTTAAAGGAAAAAAATGAACAACGCATCCACACAGCATGCGTCAATCGATCAAGAACGAAAAAGATCAATGCAATTGCAGCGCATGCGACGACTAATCATGGATTCAAGCGATCAACGTATTTCCACCGCATGCGGCAGTTGATAAAAGATCAAAACAACTACACCACATGCGGCGATTGATTGAAGATGTGAAGAGCAACGCATTCGCATGGTGTCTGACAAATGTACAACTTTCTGTTGTACGATTCTGACAAATTGATCGTTTGCGAGAGTGCAGGACATTTCCACTTACTCCTATGGTAGAATTATCAGATTTTACAAAATGGCACAACTAAATATAGAGACGCCAAGGTCTATAAATAGATTTCTCAATTCAATGTTAAGAAGGTGGTCTTTGAAGAGACAATCCATAGAAAATCCGGGTGCGAATGGACGAGACAAGAATGAAAGGTAAGTCTCTGAGCAAGAAATTATTTCCATCCCCGAAGAAGAAGCTTGTGCAAGAGGTCACTTCCTACCTGGATTGAAGCCTGGAGGGAAGCTTTCCACTCCATTTCATCCACACGCCGGTAAGCACAATGTCTCCAATTGGGATTTGTGTCAAGACATTGACACTATTTCCGTATTTGTTCTTAATTTTCCATTCATTTACTGTGTTCATCTTTCTTTAATCTTTCATTCAAAATATGTATTAAATGGTTATCTCTAGATTTAATTTAATTATCGTAATCATTATCATCTCTCTATTCTTTTCCATACATTCATCATCCATTTTCTCCATCATGTGTCCCTAATCCCCTGGGTAAAGGGGGAGGATTAAGGGAGTGAGTTAATCCTTGTTAAGGTAATCGACTTAGTTTAGCTAAAGCATGATCAACGACATCTTCACCTGTGAGAGCAAAAGTGAGGATGTTATTCCACCTATTGAGAGAAGGTTGGAAGAATGCGTTAACTAAAGTGAGAAGTATTTCCAGAGATGGAAACAACCTTGCGTTCATCACGTTCATCTCTGTTTCACCATAGACATATGGGAACGCGACCGATCATTGAAAGTTGTAAGCCAAGGGAAAGCGGAATCTTAGTTGCGTCCTCAACAAGATTGATGAACTTGTGATGTCTTTTCCCTCAACCTATTCTCTTTCTGATTCATTCACACGACCAAGATTGATGAACTTCTTGAGGTGTCTTAAGGCATTATTCCTTTGACAAATGTATTCCATTCCTAAATGGTAAAAGACGTCTTTTGGAATCCTGCATCTTAAACCTAGACAACACCTTGTCTATATAAGATGTTTGAGACATGGTTGGCATTTTGTTCAATCGGTTTCGAACTATTTGAATCCCAAGAACATACTTCGCCTTTCCTAGATCTTTCATTTGAAATTGGGTTGCTAGCCACTTTTTAATGTCAGTTAGGTATCCTAGATTATTCCCAATAATTAGGATATCATCTACATACAAAACTAGAAATACTACATTTGAGTTGATGATCTTTTTGTATACATATGATTCATCAATGTTCTTGTTCAAAGCCATAAGATTTAATCGCAGTATCAAATCTTATGTTCTAGGATATGGATGTCTGTTTCAATCCATAAATAGATCTCTTCAGTTTGCAAACCTTTTGCTCATGACCCTGTTCAATTAACCCTTTTGGTTCGACCATATAAATACTCGAGCTTCAACAGAGAAAATCCCAAAGTTGGTGATTTGAATATGTATTAAAAGAAGTTAAAGTTTTTATTTGGTCTTAGTATTGATCATGGCCTAGATGCACCAAGATGAGTTATTAAAACAATTGGCCAAAACATGACACTTTGTAAAATATGAAAACCTTTTATTATTATTATTATTATTATTATTGACAATTTCTCAATGTAGTTTATGGAAAAATCATTTGTCAAGGTATTTTGATTATGTAGTATTAGTACAATAATGGGATCTACAAAGAGTCAATCAATTTCTCATTTGAAATTCTTATTGTTTAGGTAACTTGGGGGGAGGGTGGATCATGTTTAAGCAATAACCTAAATGGTCTGTAGTATATGAATAAGGTTGGGTGCCTTATCCTATTAACATTACGGAGACGACCCACTTTGTAATTGTGATAATAGTTATAAATTGTTACAAACATTTTGATCCTAATTATTCACGTGGAGACATGCGAAGGAAGGTATCCTATACAAAAAGTTTGTATAAGACCGGTCCGCCAAATGATTAGTCTCTCTTTATTAGGGGTGTTCAAAAAATCCGATGATGATCAACCCAACCTAACCCGTGCGGTTTGGGTTGGGTTGGGTTCAAATAAATGAAAATTTTATGGATTGGATTGGTTCATGGGTTCACCTAATATAACCCGAATCAACCCGAATTTATTATTAATTTTAAAATATAATTATTTATATATATATTGATTTTAATTTTATTTAATTCCAATATTTTTTTTAATAATTTATTCTTCAGGAACTCTTAAAAGTAGATTCTTTGTACTTTAGAAGGAAATTTTTCACTATATAAATTGAAATGAAGTAGTTAATCTTAATTCAATATATGAAAATAATTAAATTAGATTTTTACATAGTTACGTTTTTCTTCTTTTTAGAACAAAATTTTAAATAAATGACCTGATTAACCCAAACCAATTTAACCCATATATTTCATGGTTGGGTTTAGGGGTGTTCAAAAAAAATTCGATGACTCGAAAAAATCTATCAACCCAACCCAAACCGCCGGTTGAGTTTCTTTTTTAATAATGGTTATTTGGGTTGAAGAAATTTACAATGCGAACAATTGAGTTGGGTCTAAAACATCTTTCAACCCAATCCAACCCAACTCATGAACACCCATACTCTTTATAATATTGTTAATTGAAGAAATTAACATTTGAATAGGATGACCATAAGTGACTGAAGGAAATTTTCGAAAAAAGATCCTTAGAGCAGAAGCAAGATCGACTCAAATTCCATTTTTCATTGAATATAAGTTTTACAATAAATAAGAATAAGATATGCATTTACTTAAATTACAACATGCTTTAAAAAAAACACTTAGGGTTCTAGAAACTCTTACCTTTTAAGAATCCTTTCTTCAAGAACTCCCTCGTACAAGCCACGAACGAAACTCCTTCACCACGTGGATCTCCTTCATCAAAAGGTACACCACCACTTGAGAACCCTCTATATTCTCTTGGGACAAAAAGGATTCAAGCAAGAGATGTGGGCTTTGCTTGAATCCTTGGAAAAGGGAAGGAGATGGAGAGGAGGAGAGGAAGGAGAAGAACTTTTCTTCTCTTTTTCAGTTTTTTCAGTGAGAACTCTTCTCAGAGATAATTCAGGAAGAAGATAAATCTCCAACCACATCCCACGTAAAACAATTGAGAGAATGGGGGGGAGAGAGTTGTAACTTCTTCCATTTAATTAATTTCTATTAAATTAATAATATATATATATATATATTTATATTTATGATAACTAATTTATTATATATATACACTATATGTTATATCAAATATAACATATAGCCTATAGTTTTTATACTGCATCAAATACAACATAACCTATAGATTTTATTTTCTCTCAATAATACATGGCATTTAATATAAATTACATTTATATTAAGTTCACTTATATGAATCTCATCCATATAATTGATATAAAAAGACTAATCATTTCGTGGTCCAGTCTTATACAAACTCTTTGTATAGGATACCCCTGCTCACATATCTCCACATGAATGATCAGGATCAGATCATTTGTAGCACTTTACAACACTTGTAACACCTACAAAGCGGGCTGTATCTGAAGTGTCACCAGGATAAGGTACCCAGCCTCATCCATCTACTGCAAACCATTTAGGTTATTATTTAACCAAGATCCACTTGTATGTCTTTACATACTTGTTTAAATTACATGAAATAACCTTGGATCTTAGTTTATTAGATTGAGTATATGCTGATAAAATAACACTTATTGTATTAACAACAATATGTTTATACAAAGCTTACAAATTATGAGATTACAAGAGATTTAGAATACCAATCCCAACAATCTCCCACTTGTCTTAAAGCTTAGGGAAACTAATGTACAATACAAATAAAGTACAAAAACACAATAAACTAGGGCATACACTATACTCCAGTAACATCTCTCATGTGCCCTAGACAATATGTTGCATATCCCGTAGACCCAGACTTTCTAGATGACCCTCGAACACTTTAGTCATGAGAGCCTTTGTAAATGAATCAGCAATGTTGTGCTCCGAAGAAATCTTTGTGACAAATCACATCACCTTGATGCACAATCTCCCGAATCAAATGATATTTCCACTCTATGTGCTTGCCTCTTTGGTGACTCCTAGGTTCCTTAGAATTTGTCACATCACCACTGTTATCACAATAAAGTGTAATGGGAAAAGACATATTTTGAACAACTTCCAAATCGTAAGGAACTTCTTAAGCCAGACAGCCTCTTTAGCAGCTTCACAAGCAGCTATGTATTCATCTTCCAAAGTGAAGTATGTGATGCATCCTTGCTTGATGCTTCACGATAGCTCCTCCATTCAGAGTAAACACTAACCCTGATGTGGATTTTCGAGAACCTCGATCAGTCTGAAAGTTAGAGTTTGTGTATCCTGTAAGGATCAACTCCTTATCTCCATACACGAACATATAGTCCCTCGTTCTCCGAAGATACTTGAGGAACGTTTTGATCCCCATCTAATGATCTAATCCTGGATTGGACTGATATCGATTGACAATCCCTACTGCATAGCAAATGTAAGGTCTAGTACATAACATTGCATACATAAGGCTGCCAACAGCCGAGGCATAGGGAATTGTCTCATTTACTCAACCTCTTGAGGAGTCTTAGGAAATTTTTCCTTAGACAATATAACTCCACGCCTGAAAGGTAATAAACCTTTCTTGGAATTGTGCATTGAATATCTAAAAAGCATCTTGTCAACATACAATTCCTGAGACAAGACCAACCTTTTGTTCTTACGATCACTTATAATCTGAATCCCTAGAAAAAATTACGCCTCTCCCAAATCTTTCATTTGGAATTGAGCAGCTAGCCATTTCTTTATATCAGTAAAAAAACCTACATCATTCCCAATGAGTAGGATATCATCCACATACAATACGAGGAAAGCAACTAAGTTGTTGATGATTTTCTTGTAAACACAAGGCTCATCAACATTTTGATCAAAGCCATCATATTTGATTGCAATATCAAATCTTATATTCCAAGATTGAGATGCTTGTTTCAGTCCATAAATGGACCGATTAAGCTTGCAAACCTTTTTCTCTTGATCTTGTTCAATGAATCCTTTTGGTTGATTCATGTAGATGGCCTTTTCAAGATTACCATTCAAAAAGGCAGGCTTGACATCCATTTTCCATATTTCATAGTTATAATATGTGGCTATGGACAAGAGAATCCTGATAGACTTTAACATGACAACAGGTGAGAAAGTTTCTTCATAGCCCACTCCCTCAACCTAGGTATAACCCTTTTCCACAAGTCTAGCTTTAAAGGTCTTTACCTTTCCATCTAAACCTCTTTTCCTTTTGTAGATGTATTTACAACCTATAATTTTTACCCCATCAAGTTGATCTACAAGCTCCCAGACAGAATTGAAGTATATGGACTCCATTTCTTGATTCATGGCTTTAATCCATTCATCCTTGTCAACATCTTCCATTGCTTGTTTATAAGACAATGGATCCTCAACTCCATCATCCGTTATGATGTTTTGGGCTTCTATTAAACCCATGTAGCATAAAGGTGGGTTCACAATCCTCCCACTACGTCGAGGCAATCTCAACCCTTGAGATAGATGACTAGATGAAATGACATCAACAACCCTTTTTGATCTATGATAACTTGTAGAAATACAAGTTATTTATGCCGTTTTATTTAGATTATGTGGCAAAAAGAAAGAAAAGTGCGTCGACAGTATAGAAATTGGCTTAGAAATACAAAAATTGTAAAGTGTCATGAGCATACCCACTAACCCCATTGCGATGGCGAAATGGAATGTCCAAGTCTTTGTTTTATAAGAAATAGGTCACCGCATGTGTTAATCGTTAAAGGAAAAAAATGAACAACGCATCCACACAGCATGCGTCAATCGATCAAGAACGAAAAAGATCAATGCAATTGCAGCGCATGCGACGACTAATCATGGATTCAAGCGATCAACGTATTTCCACCGCATGCGGCAGTTGATAAAAGATCAAAACAACTACACCACATGCGGCGATTGATTGAAGATGTGAAGAGCAACGCATTCGCATGGAGTTCTGACAAATGTACAACTTTTCTGTTGTACGATTCTGACAAATTGATCGTGGAGCAGTGCAGACATTTCCACTACTCCATGGTAGGAATTATCAGATTTTCAAAATGGCACAACTAATATAGAAGCCAAGGTCTATAAATAGATTTCTCAAATTCAATGTTAAGAAGGCTGGTCTGAAGAGACAATCCATAGAAAATCCGGGAGAATGACGAGACAAGACTGAAAGGTAAGTCTCTGAGCAAGAAATTATTTCCATCCCCGAAGAAGAAGCTCTGTGCAAGAGGTCACTTCTACCTGGAAAGAAAGCCTGAGAGGGAAGCTTTCCACTCCATTTCATCCACACGCCGGTAAGCACAATGTCTCCAATTGGGATTTGTGTCAAGACATTGACACTATTTCCGTATTTGTTCTTAATTTTCCATTCATTTACTGTGTTCATCTTTCTTTAATCTTTCATTCAAAATATGTATTAAATGGTTATCTCTAGATTTAATTTAATTATCGTAATCATTATCATCTCTCTATTCTTTTCCATACATTCATCATCCATTTTCTCCATCATGTGTCCCTAATCCCCTGGGTAAAGGGGGAGGATTAAGGGAGTGAGTTAATCCTTGTTAAGGTAATCGACTTAGTTTAGCTAAAGTATGATCAACGACATCTTCACCTGTGAGAGCAAAAGTGAGGATGTTATTCCACCTATTGAGAGAAGGTTGGAAGAATGCGTTAACTAAAGTGAGAAGTATTTCCAGAGATGGAAACAACCTTGCGTTCATCACGTTCATCTCTGTTTCACCATAGACATATGGGAACGCGACCGATCATTGAAAGTTGTAAGCCAAGGGAAAGCGGAATCTTAGTTGCGTCCTCAACAAGATTGATGAACTTGTGATGTCTTTTCCCTCAACCTATTCTCTTTCTGATTCATTCACACGACTTGCCACCACATTCATTAGATTATCTTGCACAACTTCACAGCCAATCTTTAACCTGTATATTAATAGTTTAGTCATTTATTTTATCATCACAATTTACTTATCACAATTTACTGACCATCGCATTTTATTCATTGCTGCAATTTACTTTCATCATAATTTACTTTTCTGCAAACACCATTCATTATTCTTTATATAACCGGTCGCATATACCACATTAGTATCGCATTTAATAACAACAATCCCCATGTTCGACCTCAGGCCAATCTGAGAAACTTGCGTTGGAATTATACTTGGTTTCAACATAAGAAACTTGTGGCAAGCACTATACGAACGCATACTATGAAAGCATACCATTACCATCGCATACATTTAGAATGTATTATCCCATTATCTTTATCGCAATGCAACTTGAGCGCATAAAGCCATCAACATTCATTCATTCATTTTAAATCATTACAAGTTTTTGGCGATAGATATAAGATATAGATATAAAGATAAACAATTCCATCTATCAAGTTTTTGGCGCCATTGCCGGGGATTGACAATTTTTTTTTTGTGTTGAATACTTTTGTGGTATTTTGCAGGACAGATCTTTGTTGTACTGTCTGTTTATCGCAGAGAGCAGGCTAACAGTTTATGAGTATTGGGACTAAACCAGAATTTGAAGCCAACCCAGAGATCGAGCGTACTTTTCGCGCACGAGCACGCCAGAACCGTATTCGGTGAAGAAGGAACTTGGCTAATAACAATGATAGACTTGATAGGAATCAAAGGGTAAATCGGCCGGCACAAAATCCTGTTTTTCTTGCTACCGACCACAATATCCCAATGAGGAACTATGCGGTGCCAAATCTATATGACTTCTCGCCCGGAATTGCAAGACTCGTGGTAGAGGAGAATGCAAGATTTGAGATAAAGCCGGTCATGCTACCAATGATCCAGAATGCGGGGCAATTCAGAGGTCTACAAAGAGAAGACCCGCATGCTCACTTGACCAACTTTGTTGAAATGTGCAACACATTCTCCATTCCTGGTGTGACTCCGGAAGGGATTAGATTGTACCTCTTCCCGTATACAATTCGGGATGAGGCAAAGAGGTGGGCTCATTCACTAGAGCCAAATGAAATTTATTCATGGGACTAGTTGGTCGAGCGACTCATGAAGAAATTCTTCCCGCTCGCAGTCAACGTAAGAAGATGGAGGGACGTGTTGAATTTTGAACAGATGGAAAACGAGACTTTCAGCACTGTATGGGTATGATTCAGATGATTGGCAAAGAACTGTCCGCACACCGAGCTTCCCGATTGCGTTCTGATGGAAACATTTTACAACGGCCTGGACAGATCAACGCAAGCTATTGCTGATGCCTCCGCAGCAGGAGGATTAATGGACAAAATATACACTGAAGCCAAGGTCATCTTGGATCGCATTTCATGAAACACAGATGACTGGGTAGATAACGGGTATAGGGGAAGAGGCCCAGAACGAAGAAGATCGGAAAAATGCCATTGTACCTGCGGATACAATGACAACAATTGCTGCGCAAATGGCTGCAGTAACTTCTCTCGTCCAGAAGATGGCAATTAATCAGGGAACCCTCTCTTAGGGTGCAACGCAAGCCAATGCGTTAGCACAGTGCTAGCGATAAGCTGTGCACAATTCGGAGGGTGTCATTCAACAAAAATGTGCCCATCAAACCCACAAGCAGTGTACTCTATTCAGAATAACCCGT
Source organism: Benincasa hispida (assembly GCF_027475165.1). NCBI lineage: Eukaryota > Viridiplantae > Streptophyta > Magnoliopsida > Cucurbitales > Cucurbitaceae > Benincasa > Benincasa hispida. The sequence continues at coordinate 28,158,545 of NC_143480.1, forward strand.
ACAGCAATACATATAATCCAGGTTGGCAGAATCACCCCAACTTCAGTTGGGGAGGTAACAATGACCAGGGAGGCCAGAGGAATTCACAGAACAAATCCGAGAATCGAGGAAACCCTCTGGCTTTTCATCAAGGTCTGAATCAGAGTCACCACCAACAGAGGTAATCGCAAAACCAACCTTCCTCATCCAACACCTCTACAAATTCATCGTCCTTGGAAGCTCTGCTGAAGTAGTATATTGAGAAAAATGATGCGGTCATGCAATCGCAGGCATCTTTCATAAGGAACCTTGAGGTCCAGGTGAGGCAACTGGCAGTCAAGCTTCGATATAAAACACCAAGAATGCTGCCCAGTAATTCAGAAGCCCCCGAATCTCGTGGGAAGGAAAATGTCAGTAGTGACATTGTGCAGGCAAGTCTGACCTCCTGTGGGGATGCGGATTGCGGTAACCTTGAAGAACTTTTTCTTAATCAGCATCCCTAACATCTATCTTTACTGCTTTCTTTATCGCTTTCTTTACTACTTTCTTACCGCTTTCATAAAGTAGTTTATTACTTGCGTTGATTTAATTTCATGCCTAGTTCAATTTATTTACATTCCTGTCTCAGTATTGCATTGATCCTAAATTCTGTGAATGAATGTTAAAAAAAAAATGAACACCGCAACGTCTTATCAATTTGGATAAGCATTACGATGTTGATGATACAATAAATAACATCCAATATGCATTGCGACGGTGGGTGTATCTTCGATGATAGATACACTTTGCACCTGTCTTCCAAAAATGCATTGCGTTGACGGATGAGTTGTGTGCGTATGTACACTGCACCCGTCCTCAACAAAAACACACTATGTCGATGGTAATGTTGCACTGGTAGAAATACTGTCCGCCCGTCCTCCAGAAATGCATTTGCGTTGAGGGGTGTGTTGCACTAATGCATATGTTGTGCCCATCCTCTGAAAAATATGCATTTGCAGTAATGGATGCATTGTGTTAAACATTTAACATTGTGTCCGTCTGATTAAATGAAATAAAGAAAAAAAAATTAATATCTTCGCAGAGAGAGTGGTCGAATCGCTTCAGCTTCCGAGGCAATTATGACTTAGCAGACGAAAGGATGTCCTTCTTGCTAAATCATAATGGGAGGGGTGCGACGACAGGCTTTTTGGAATACCGAAGCCTGCCTCACAGAGATTGCGTTGGGCCCATCAAGGCCCAACTTATAATCACACCTCCTTCAACCGAGGAGCTCAGTTGCATCTCTTGCAAAAGAAAAACCCTAAAGAATTCTCTGCATACCATACCCTTCCGATTTTTTTCCTAAGACCAAAAGTTTTCCAATTTCTTTCACCTCAACCACAAAAACGGTCGGACAATCTTCCCACTCATCTTCCCTACCATCGTCCCCTTCCCAAGCTCCCGTCACTGCACGGGAGGCGACTTTCCTTGCTGCCAGCCGCCACCTCACCCCTAGCCTAAGCCTTCCCCAAGAATCTTCGAAAATCTCTGGTGAAAGACCTCTGTAGCAGCTAAACCACCCACCGACCGAGAAGGGCCGAGCACGAAAAGTGCCCCTGCCACCAGACCTGAGGTGGCGCTCCCAGTACCTACGACTGAAAGCGAAGGGACGACAAAGGGGTATTTGGGAGCATTTTGAGTAACTTAGAAAGAGAGGGGGGAGGGAGGGTTACCAGAAGCTGGAGTTGTAAACCAGCCTCTGCCTTCAGAGGAGGAACTGGTGGAAGCTTCGCGGAGAATGGCCCTGGCTGTTGCGGATCCTAAGGAGATTGTTCCAACAGACTCCAATGAGGGACCCATTAGGGCCGTTTTGAAGGGGGTAGAGATAAAGAAGCAGCAGGGGACGGCCAAAGAGAAGAAGAAGAGAAAAAGTAAAGAAAAGCAGGTGGAAGGAGATGAAGCTGCCCGGTTGAAAATGAAGAAGAAAGAAAAGAAGAAGCGTGAAAAGAAACAATGTAGGTAAGAAGAGAAGCGCCTGAAGAAGGAGGAGAAAAGGAAGAGGGCGGAAAGTCTAGATTTTGACAGAGAATCAACCACCGCAAGGGTGGAAGAGGGGGTGTCAATGCAAGTTAGAGCATCAGCGCAACTACAAGTTTCATCACTGCATACAAGATTGGTTACGTCTAAAAATAGAGAAGACCCTGACATCACCCTTCTTATGCAGCATCGTAAGGAGAATGCACTGCAAGGGTCCACAAGTGATCTATTATTCTTTCAACGTATAGCAGAGGAGGAGGAGAAAAGAAAAAGAGAAGTAGAGGAGAAGAAAGAAAATTTGTCACGTGCGTGCCAAATCATCGCATCAGGCGATTTGGCCAGAAAACTTCACGATGAGGCAGTTCGCTGTGACAATGCAAGAGTGACAGAAGAAGAAAGAAGAAGGCTCGAGGAGGAGCAACGCATTTTTCTTGCCTCGGAGTAGTTTGAGAGAGAAATGAGAGAAGAAGAAGAAAAAGAAAAGAAGGAGAAAGAGGAGAAGGAAAGACGCCGCAAAGCAAATGTGCAGCGCGTCAGAGAAAGAAAGAAAAAAGAAGTGAAGGAATGGAAAAGGGAAAAAGAAGAGTAACGCAAGGTAAGTGAGCCTAAAAAAAAAAAAAACCAAAATCCCACCTTGCGTCTGCTCAAGACAAGGGCAAAGCAAAAGCAGAGAGCAACAAGCTTGTGTCGACCAGGAGGCATCTAGCAACCAAGAAAGAAAATGATGATCTGATGATGGAAATGGGCTTCTCCTTGCATCGACGCCACTACCGGATCTCATCACGAGCATTGTGGTGGAACATGGGTGGGAAACTTTCTGCCAATGTCCATCCATCATTATTCCTGCGATAGTGAGGGCCTTTTATCACGGTCAGCTCCTTGACACCAAAGATGCGGTGATCATAGATGGGAGGGTAGTGTCGTTCAGCGCAAGGGACATCAACGAACTCTATAAGTTGAAGAACATCCCAGAAGCACTAGGTAACAAGTTAATTGATGATCCTGAAGAAGAACACATGGAAGATGCGCTGAAGGTATTAACGCAACCGGGCACCAAGTGGTCGGTATCATTAACTGGCATTAGAACCCTCGCCTCCAACAAGCTGCTCCCTGAGGTGCAACTTTAGGTTTATTTGGGGAAACGGCAACTCATCCCAAAAACGCATGTCAAAACAATTTCAAGGGATCGAGTCATGGCCGCATACTGCATAGCGCGCGACATCCGATCGATGTAGACCAGCTCATTGCAAAGTAGATTCAAAGTTTTATTGGTCGTGCTAGAGGTCAAGAGCCCGTGCCTCTCTGTGGGCGTAGGCATTGATGAAGAGCCCATGCCTAAAGTTCACGACATCATCCACACGAAGATCCTGATAATACTTCTCAAGGATTCACCGCACTGCCCTGAGCTTCCAACAAAAAGGCCCCTCATTGATCTGAATGCGCCGCAACAACCAAAACAAAAGAAGCAGTGTCGCAATGATAAAGGAAATAGTCCAAGAACGTTCACCGCAGAAGCAAACCCAGTTACCTTTGGACCCTTTGCCTTTAATCATTCGCCCACCTAGCCCTCCAATCGAACCCCTTTCCCCTCTTCTTGAACAATTCACACAACTCCTCCTTGCTCCTGATTCCAACCCCACATCTCCAGCAGTGTCCCCTCGCCATCCATCTTCACCTCACTTTTCACCCCCTATCGCTGCATGTTGATGACCCACGCGGTTTCGGAGTAGGCCCTTTCGCTCAACCTCAAACCGATGCTGGTGAAACATCGATGGTGCAACCCACCACTGCATCCCTTGCTATTGGCTTAGCCGATATGTAGGCCTTTCTATCTCATCAGCTTACCTTCTTCTGCCAAGCAATAACGGAGTCTCAGGAGAGCAATGCAGAGTTGCGAAAAAGCAACGGGTGTGACAGGCGATGGTTAATATTCAACGCAACATCTTTACCATTCGCCTGAATCAGAGACAGATGGCAGAGCGCAACCATGAGTACTTCAATTTCCTAACGGCATATCTACATGGTCCCATGGTGCCTCCACATCTATAGCAACCTCTAAAATTTCAAGAAGTGCCACAACGAGCTCTTCCGCAACATTCTCCTCATCAAGAGCCCCCGCCGCAACTTTGAATTTGGGGGTGTACCACCTTCTCCACAATTTTGCATTTTTTATTTGTGGCCAATCATTTTTTTAGAAGCTATACCTTGTATTCTTTTGTACATACTTACAATTTTGTGTTGCAATATTTATAATTCTTTGTGTACTTAGACAAATTTTATACAACTGAGTAATTATTCTTTCCATATGCGTTGGCCTCTTTACCTTTATCATCCTTTGTCAATTTATTGCGGTAATTCTAGTCTTTTCTTTTGCATTGTTTATTTGCACTGCCATGATGAGTAGTATGCATACCCTTAGCAAAATTTCTTTATACATTACACTTTCTACCTAATACTTAGATAATTCATCGCGATAGCTCTACTTTACCTTCTCTATTACAAGATTGTGCTCAAACCTTCTTTTCAAAATTTTGACTAAGTGTTTTGTCTTTTCTGTCCAAAATAACGCAATGAGGACCTTGCGCTTCTCTAAATTTGGGGGTGGATAAGGTCTGAGCAAATGTGATCAAGCAGATGCGGTAATATCAGGAAAATGCATTCATCATCGTCAAAAAAAAAAAAAAAAAACTCCGCTATCAGTGCAAGGGAAAATCCCAACCTGATAAGAGTTAAGTCGTGAAAGGAACCTGCTCGTAGTTGGATGTTCGCATGTCACCCATGGGAGCAAGCCAAAACGAAGGTAGGTTTCCAGGATCGACGCAATAGAAAAAAAAAAAAAAGAAAGAAGATAAGAATAAAAGAGATTACTCCTCTAAGCAGCAAAAGTAAAACTTTGCTGAGGATCAAGAGTTGAAATTGAAATTGGTACACAAACGAAGTTAGATGCTCGCATGACACCCATGAGAGCAAGCCAAAATGAAGGGTGTAACCATGATTAACATTCTCTAATAGGATGACGCAAACCAGGCCACTGCATAAAGACGCACTTCGTTGTTTTTACAAGAAGAGGTAAAACATTCTTCTCAAAACTAGAAGGGAACTTTGGGTAGAGGTTTTTTTAGATAAGAATAAAGTAGAGCATGTTGAGGAATTGTCAAAGGATGGAAGGAACTTGCAGTGTTGAGAAATTTTGTAGAGATGGAGCATTCAGAGTAGCTGATTGATGCAAAGTTAGGATAGGAGTTGAGCTGTATTTCCTTAGTCGAAGATATGCTTGAGGACAAACATATATCTAAATTTAGGGGTGTGATAACTTATAGAAATACAAGTTATTTATGCTATTTTATTTAGATTATGCGGCAAAAAGAAAGAAAAGTTGCGTCGACAGTATAGAAATTGGCTTAGAAATACGAAAATTGTAAAGGGTCGTGAACACACCCACTAACCCCATTGCGATGGCAAAATGGAATGTCCAAGTCTTTGTTTTGCAGGAAATAGGTCACCGCATGCGTTAATCGCTCAAGGACAAAAATGAACAATGCATCCACACAACATGTGGCAATCGATCAAGAACAAAAAGATCAACGCAATTGCAGCGCATGCGACGACCGATCATGGATTCAAGTGATCAATGTATTACCACCGCATGGGGCAATAGATAAAAGATCAAAACAACTACACCGTATGTGGCGATCGATCGAAGATGTGAAGAGCAACGCATTCGCATGGAGTTCTGACAAGTGTTGACAAGTGTACAACTTTTCTATTGTACGATTCTGACAAATTGATCGTGGAGCAGAGTGGAAATTTCCACTACGCCATGGTAGGAATTATCAGATTTTGAAAGTGGCACCATTAATACAGGAGCCAAGGTCTATAAATAGCTTCCACAAATTCAATGTTAAGAAGGCTGGTCTGAAGAGACAATCCAGAGAAAATCCGGGAGAACGACAAGACAAGACTAAAAGGTAAGTCTCTGAGCAAGAAATTATTTCCATCCCCGAAGAAGAAGCTTTGTGCAAGAGGTCACTTCTACCTGGAAAGAAAGCCTGAGAGGGAATCTTTCCACTCCATTTCATCCACACGCCGGTAAGCACAATGTCTCCAATTGGGATTTGTGTCAAGACATTGACACTATTTCCGTATTTGTTCTTAATTTTCCATTCATCTACTGTGTTCATCTTTCTTTAATCTTTCATTCACAATATGTATTAAATGGTTATCTCTAGATTTAATATAATTATCGTAATCATTATCATCTCTCTGTTCTTTTCCATACATTCATCATCCATTTTCTCCATCATGTGTCACTAATCCCCTAGGTAAAGGGGGAGGATTAAGGGAGTGAGTTAATCCTTGTTAAGGTAATCGACTTAGTTTAGCTAAAGCATGATCAACGACATCTTCACCTGTGAAAGCAAAAGTGAGGATGTTATTCCGCCTATTGAGAGCAGGTTGGAAGAATGCGTTAACTAAAGTGAGAAGTATTTCCAGAGATGGAAACAACCTTGCGTTCATCACGTTCATCTCTGTTTCACCATAGACATATGGGGACATGGCCGATCACTGAAAGGTGTAAGCCAAGGGAAAGCAGAACCTTAGTTGCGTCCTCAATAAGATTGACGAACTTGTGATGTCCTTTCCTTCAACCCATTCTCTTTCTAATTCATTCACAAGACTTGCCACCACATTCATTAGATTCTCTTGTACAACTTCATAGCCAGTCCTCAACCTGTATATTAATAGTTTAGTCATTTATTTTATCACTGCAATTTACTTACCATTGCATTTTATTCTTTACTGCAATTTACTTTCATCACAATTTACTTTTCTACAAACACCATTCATTATTCTTTATTATAACCGGTCGTATATACCACATTAGTATCGTATTTAACAACAAAAATCTTCGTGTTTGACCTCAGGTCAATCTAAGAAACTTGCATTGGAATTATATTTGGTTCCAGCGTAAGAAAATTTGTGACAAGCACTACAAGAACGCATACTACGAACGCATATCATTATCATCACATACATTTGAAACGTAGTATCACATTATCTTTATCGCAAAGAAACTTGAGTGCATAGAGCCATCAACATTCATTAATTCATTTTAAATCATTACAAGTTTTTGGCGATAGATATAAGATAAGATATGAAGATAAATAATTCCGTCTATTAATCTATCAACCTGTTCAATAACTCTTGTTGAAGTCTCAGTAGTCTCATTAGAAATCTCGCTTAAAACAAGTTTACTTTTTGGTTTATGATCCCTCATATGGTCTTCTTCCAAGAAGGTAGCATTTATCGATACAAACACTTTATTCTCATTTGGATCATAGAAGTATCCACCTCTCGTTTCCTTGGGGTAACCTACAAATAGGCACACTTTTGAACGAGGTTCCAACTTTTTGGGGTTTGACATTAGCACATAGGTTGGACATCCCCAAACTTTAAAGTGGCGTAAACTACCTTTACGACCTCTCCATAACTCAAGGTGTTTTAGAAACACTCTTTGAGGGAATGTTGTTCAAAATATAAATTGCAGTCTCTATTGTATATCTCCCTTCATATGTCTCCACATGAATGATCAAGATCAAATCATTTGTAGCACTTTACAACACTTGTAACACCTACAAAGCGGGTCATATTAATACTGTCACTAGGATAAGGTACCCAGCCTTATCCATCTACTACAGACCATTTAGGTTATTTTTTAAACAAGATCCACTTGTATGTCTCTACATTTAGAACACTTGTAACATGAATTGTCTCCTCAAGATTGCCATTCAAAAAAGCAGTCTTGACATCTGATGAGTTATTTTATGATGTGGAATGGTGGATGAAATGCGATGGTGAAAAATACATTGAGCACTCAAGTTTTCTCAGTGAAATCCAAGTGTAAACCCCACTGAGTTTCCTGGTAAGTCCAGGGTCGAACTCAGGGACTTGTGAAAATAGGTTGCAGTGGTAATTTTTAGGAAACTTTGCGGTAACCAAAGAAATCAATAGTTGTTGAGGTTGTTGTTTGCGGTAATGAAAAATAAACAAATGCGGCTGAGTTTGAAAAGAGTTGAATAAATGGAAGATGCAATGAGTATGCAGTGAATGGGTTGAGAAAGTTTCGGCTAACACTTCCTAGGATGCGTTCAAACTTGATGCTTGGTTTTATATGAAGTGGATTATGGGATGATATGCATTGATAAAATTGAATTGTGCACTCAAGTTTCCTCAATGGAATCCAAGTGTAAATTCCTCTGAGTTTCTTGGTAAGTTTAGGGTCGAACACAGGGACTTGTGAAAACAGATTGCGTTGGTAATTTTTATGAAAGCCTTGCGGTAACCAAATAAATAAATTGTTAGTTTGTTGTTGATTGCATTAATGAAGAAAAATAACTATTGCGGCGGAGTTTAAAAAGAGTTGGTAAACGGGAGATGTGATGAATATATGGTGAACAGGTTGAGAAGGGTTTCGGCTAACACTTCTTAGAATGCGTTCGTGCCTTGTGACCATGCAACATGCATACAATAGTAAACCATCTCTCGATGCAAATGCTACGGCTTCTAATGCTAGAACGCATGCGATGTATGCGATAAGTCTATAGGACCTACACATAAGCCTCTATTCTTATTGATGCAATGACAGAATAACACATACACAAATAAGGCGACCACATAATATCATTCCTATCTCTAGGATGCATGCGATGCAGGTTGACAAACAGAGGTTATCTCTAAGTCCCTATCTCTTGTTTATGTAGTTCTAATCTTGCTCTTTCAAGTCTAGATTCTAACCTAGCTCTCTTGAGTCTTAGGTTCTTTCTTCAGACTCTCTCTTGAGTAGCTCTAAAGGGGTGTTTTGCACAACATAAAACAAGACAATCGCAAGCAATGAACTTCCTAGGTCATGTTAGCTTAGTTTTTCTCAACCCATTCGACTAGTTTAGCTACTCATGCGTATTAAGAGAGTAAACAAATGTAGAAATAGGACTTCCATTGTATAAATGTGAAGATGAAGTACAAAATAACAATACAATTATAGAATAAAGAGCCTGGTAGCAATCTCTTGCTGCCCAGGCATTTACACTATTTTTCTACTCGTGCTCAAAAGATAATCTCGTTCTCGCGAGAGTCGGCCCACTCTTTGCTTCTACTCCCCAAGGTTCTCTCTCAGTTGCCCTGAGCGATCTCCGGCGTCACCACTCTTCTTTTGCTCCGCCTTAAAATGAAAGAAAACTATTAACAAGGGCGTGCAGACTTATGGAACAAAGAATAGCTGAACTCGTGAACCCCTTTTCTGAAGGATGCCCTTGGTATTTATAGAGCATCAATGGTGAAAGGTGGCTTCTTTCTCATGATTGTACAAATGGGACGACTTTAATTCCTGAATGATGCGCCGAATAATAATCACCGAAAAGCTGAATGTACTTGTGATCATTATCGGCTGTCAACTTAATTCGGATTCGATTATCATCAGCTTTCTATCCCATCACAATTAATTAACCTTTCACCTAGAGGCACCAACCATGTTTTGCTGACTGAGTTGCGGCGATCCTTCTCGGGCGAATGTTTGTGAACATGATCATTGCAATTGTGAAACCCGGATCTCCATTTTCCTACTTAAGTAAGTGATTAAGGGGTTAATTAGGAGAAAGTTAAATCCTATGTTATGTAAATAATCTAATAATTTTACAATTTTCATAATAACTGTAATAATTGTCAACTTCTGTGGATCAACAATTAGTAAGAGGGAATGTAAACTATTATGGTTAGGTATTATAGTTATGATAACCATATTTGATCCTGGAGTACGAGTAGAGAGGACCCTAAAAGGATAAAAAGAAGAGAAAACCTTGAAGACTTAAATCCTGAATAGTGAAGAAAGGATTGAAGAACTGAAGAAAATATAGAAAATTATTTGGGAAAATTTGTGTGGAAGTTGCACGGAGATAAACCATATTCATAGTAGCTAACGAGATTGGAAAGAATGAGAGTGGAGAGAGCGACACCAACGAGAGTGGAGGCATCGAGAGAATGGGAGAGAGCGAGATTGATTTGAACGAGAGAAAATGGAGAGAAAGCGAGATTGGAAAGAATGAGATTGGAGAGAGCAGTTTGAGCGAGAGATTGAGTGAGAAAGTGGGGGAGAGCGAGAGTTTGAGCGAAAGTGGAGAGAGCGAGACGAGCGAGAAAGTTGGAAAGAGCGAGAGTGGAAAGAACGAGATTGTGAGCGAGAAAGTGGGAGAGAGCGGGAGTTTGAGCGAGATAGTTGGAGAGAGCGAGAGTGGAGAGAGCGAGATTGTAAGCGATAAAGTGGGAGAGATCGAGAGTGGAATGAGCGAGACCAGCGAGAAAGTGGGAGAGAGCGAGAGCAGCCTGAACGCCTCATCCAAACGTCACGCCCACGCGATCGAAGGAAACCACTTGTGCATCGAACGGCCGGGCATTTATGTGTTGAATTTGGCCACGATCTTATAGATTATGCATTGAAAACCCTAAATTAAATACAAACAAAGCTTGAAGACATAAGGGCCAACATCAACCAAAATTAGGTGTCTTATCAAGAGAAATTCTTAAGCCCTAAGAAATTGTGTTGGATGCATTTGGGAAGAACACGTTGAATCAAGGTAAAGTCAGCTTACGTTGATAAAGGGAGGATTAAACATTTGGCCATGCAGCCATGTAGGTTGTGTCAACACCATAGGAGGTTTGGATGCCTATAAATAGAGCCTTTGGGATTTCATTTTCAAATCACAAATCATAAAATTCGTAAAAAGAGGGGGAGAGTAGAGTACATTGGACAGTGAGGGTGGAGAAGAATGCATCAACTTCAGACGAGGAGATCTCCCATTCTACTTGAGCGTTTGATGTAATTCCAAAGCCATCTGAAAGATAAGAGAGTTTTTCATGGTGAAGCTTTCGGAGAAGAAGCTCTAAGGAATTGGGCTGGAGAATGAGAAAAAGACAGAGGGGTCGAGCTATCAGGTAAGCTGGGCCAGTCTTGATGTTTGGATGATTCCGGCTACACCATGAAGAGTTATGTGCTAAGATTTTATGGTAAGCTTCTTGAGACATTTTAGAATAGTTTTGTAGAAGGAAGTATCTTAAAATAAGGTTTATAGCTATGAGTAATCTAAGCTGTAAGTTGGATCTGGATTCTAGGGGTAAAAAGGGAGCCCAAGGTAGAAAAGGGAACTATTAGAAAGGCTCCTAAGTAATTAAGGTGAGTGTTATAGCTTTGATCATTAAAACATAGTGTGAGTTTTATAGCTTTGATCATTAACACATAGTGTGAGTGTTATAGCTTTGATAATTAACACATAGTGTGAGTGTTATAGCGTTATAGTTTCGATATATCGTGAGTGTTATAGTTTTGATAGTTAACATATGTTGGAGTGTTATAGCTTTGATAATTAACACATAGTGTGAGTGTTATAGCTTTGATAATTAACACATAGTGTGAGTGTTATAGCTTTGATAATTAACACATAGTGTGAGTGTTATAGTTTTGATAGTTAACATATGTTGTGAGTGTTATAGTTTTGATAGTTAACATATGTTGTGAGTGTTATAGTTTTGATAGTTAACATATGTCGTGAGTGTTATAGCTTTGATAATTAACACATAGTGTGAGTGTTGTAGCTTTGATAATTAACACATAGTGTGAGTGTTATAGCGTTATAGTTCTGATATATCGTGAGTGTTATGTTGCTTTGATAAATAAAGGATATTGTGTGTTTATACAGTGTTGATAGTCAATGCATATTATGAGTATTCACTTAGCTTTATACTTTGATATTGGAATATATGCATCTGTAGATGCAAATTACATGCTTTGGTAATAGGATGATTGCCATGATATTGTTTGGGTGTGACTGTGGAAACTGAGATTATGCCCAGGATATAGTTAGCATGCTTAACAAAAGGTGCTTGGCAGGGAAAATATGGTCGACTTCGGTTGGCGGGAAATAATAGTCGGTGATGACCGACAGGAAATATGGTCAAGTACCTAAGCATTGCTAGCGGGATAAATAAAATGGTCGATGTGCACATTGGGGGGAATTGGGGTCATAGGAAGGTTTCCATAGGTGATTGTATTGTTTGATGATATGATATGCATGCCACGTGTAGCATTTTGGAATAAAGGTTAATCATTGCATGAATAAATCCATGATCATGCATGGGTACACTGTGATTATTATTATGTGATTGATTTCCCAAAAATGATGATTTTCAAAGTGATTTCTATCTTAAAAGAACCACTCACTGGGCTTAGTAGCTCACACTCTTCAAAATGTTTAGTTAATCCCCCCCAGGTAGCAGATGAGGAGTTCCAGGATGCTACTAAGGTCAAGGTCTGCCACGTGCCCCAATTACACTTCCGGAGGGTTTTTACGGTTGTCGTTGTAAACTTTGTTGTTAAGTCCTTAAGTTGTATAAACATTATATCACTGTCGTAATAAAAGATGGGCCTACTTAATCCGTTATAGTTTATCTCCTTTACTTGATCATTCCGCTGTGTATAAGTTATAATATGGTATTAGAGTTATTCCGCAAGAATCATTAGGCAGTAAGTTTCAGCTCAAGGGTTGATAACTAGAAAGTGGTCTGGGGCGGGGGTGTGACAGCAAATGTCACACCCCCTCCCAGATTACCCACCTAATCTAGAAAGACGCGTGAAGATGCTAAACATCACCTCCCTCGATGACATTTAGCATCTTACTAACCAACTTAACCTGTGCTTAAATCTGAACAGTTATACAATAATCCTTTAGTACATTTAATTTCCGTTCAGCATATTCCATATTACGATATCCACAAACAAGTTTCATAAACTTTCTATCTCTTGCTATATACAAATCATGAACAAAGTTTAGACACAACGGAAACACTTTCAGACATTACACAACAAAACAACTCCTCTTGTTCCGTACTTCCAAAACCATACACATAAGGTTCGTGATATGCAATCTATTTACATCAGTGCAAGGCCTACAATGTAGCAAGAGACTCTTGTCGTGTGGCAGTAAACATCTCAGCGTGTTTCCGGAACTTTAATGCTACTTAGGGGGGGGGGGGGACATAAAACATCGAAAGCATGAGCTAATTTCCAGTGAGTGGTAATTGAATATAAACATAAGTTATCGCTTTCTAAATCATCAATAAAAGTAATTAAATCATTCAATAAAACATTGGCCAAGTATAAAAGATTCAATAGCATCTCAAACACGTGCTAGTAAAACAGTGGCATGATCAACTCTCATAAGCACATTTTAAAGCATTCAATCATTATAAAAAAAGCCCACACGAACTCTATACCCAAATACTCGTTTACAACGGCGGGTTACTCTGGAAAAAGAATGCCCCCCATGGTGTAAACCAAATCACAAGGTCATACGTGCACGTAGAGCTGCCTTAAGGCAAAGCATAGATACACACCACAGGCCCAGGTTACTCTGGACTCCCCGGTATATTCTGGCCACATCTAACCCCAGTGGTAGCTCTCTGATAGCCTGGGTGGCGCTACAAGCGCAGGTTTCTCTGGACTTCTCGGTATACTCTAACCACATCTGACCCCGGTAGCCCCCTGATCGCCTGAGCAGTACTACTGAAACACATTCAAGTAGCACGGGAACATAACCATCTCTCGGGTACAAGAATCAGTAGTTTGAAACCATTTCCACAACCATTCAACAACATTGATTCCACCATCAAGAAGTTTTTATAAAAACCATACAAATCATAAGTATGTAAACTCTGATTTCAAACTACATTTTGATAAATCAAGATTGTATAAAACCATCGATAGTTTAGAAATCATGATTTAAACATTTTTGAAATATCAATCAAGTAAAACAGATCATGCCATCACATTTCATAAATCATAGCATACTATCATATATAATTACTTTTTATATCAAAACATTCGAAAATAAACCACTCACAATCACTGGCACGAGCTCCTTGGTATGTAAGCCTTTCCAACCTCAATTTTCCTGAAATAAAGTCCCAAGGTTACTAGACGCTCACGATAGGTAAAATCAACCGAAAACAGCCCATAGTGATTCAATGTAACCACTTGAACTCATTTTAACACCTAAACATTCACATTTTGCTCATTAAGTCCATTTTTCTCACATTACCCAAAATGGCCCAAAAACCAGTTTTTAATCCAAAAGTATTCATTCTAGGGTCAAAATATCAAGAAAATATTAATTGGGATTAAAAAATGCTCATTAATACCAAAAATGCTTAAAAAACAAGCAATTGGGCACTAGAAATGGGCATGGGCACGGGCTGTGGGCGTGGGTGGGTAGGGCTGAACGGGCTGAGGTGTGCTAAGGGCGCTAGCATGGAAGGAGGCGCGCTGGTGGGGCTGGCAACCTTAGGGGGGTGGCTGGCTTTCTGCTACCCTGTTCGAGAAAACATTGGTTTCACTTTAACCAACTTCTAACCCAACTTAAAGCAAAAATTTGCACATACTTCCTTCATGAAATATGTTAATAAACCTTTAAGCTAACTAACCTCAAAATTACAGCTCTTAACTCATATTCCAGAGGTCAGAATCTCTCCTAAACTACACCTTACTCGAATTTTCCAGTTTTCCGGGTAACCTTCACTATTTTCACGATTTCTTCCATTTTCCGATCCCAAATCTCTTGAGCAGTCCTAGAATAGACTCATAACTCAATAAGCTTTAATATGGTTTAAATATGGAAGTTTTTTACGAGTATTTTGGGAGAACCATCACATTCTTCAGATCCTAAATTTCTAGCCGAAGCTACACACTTTTTCCTCCAATCAAAGTCCTCCAGCCAGCTGCTTGTTTGCCCTACTACGTGGCTTTTTCTTTATTATCCTTATCCTTTGTAGCCTTACAAGACTTATCAAGTTAAATTATTTTTAGATTTTAGCAAATTAATCAAATAATGTTTTTTTAAAAAAAAACAAACAACTCCAATGCCCTTCTCGGCTAACTTGCATTTCCTACAAAATTTGTTCTTTCTTTCCTTGTAACCCTTAGCCAATAATAAATCATGTTCTCTATACAAGTGCCCAATAATGAAAAATTGTTCCAATAATAACATGTATTAATACATTTCTAAAAGAACTTGCATTTGTTAAGTAATTTCCAACTTTCATTCCAACACTTAAAATTAGAACTTTCTTAGGTCATACAATCCAAGTTATTCATTTAGGTACATAAGCTCACTTATCTAGGTTGATGCTAAGCATAAACAATAGAAAAAGGGACAAGGGCTTACAGCAAAGCCTTGCGGTAATGCTGCGCTCGACCAATGATTTCCTATTATCGCAATTCTTGCATTGCATAAACACATATTCTGCATAAAAACACAAAAATCAACTGTTCCTATGTGATGAACGCATGCGAATGCAATATTATTAAATTAATGCTTGATGGATGCAATTTTAACATGTTTTATCAACGTAATCCAACATTGTTTAAGAACTTAACACTATGATAACGTGCATTTCTGCCCGTTATCAGTTCATGCTATGCGATCATGAAACATGCATACAACAGTAAACCACCCCTCGGTGCGAATGCCACGAATTCTAAGGCTAGAATGCATGCGATATATGTGATAAGTCTATAGGACCTATACATAAGCCTCTATTCTTATTTATGCGATGAAAAAATTACACACACACAAATAAGGCAACCACATAATATCATTCCCATCTCTAGGATACATGCGATGCAGGTTGACAAATAGAGCTTATCTCTAAGTCCCTATCTCTTGTTTATGTAGTTCTAATCTTGCTCTCTCGAGTCTAGATTCTAACCTAGCTCTCTCAAGTCTTAGGTTCTTTCTTCAGACTCTCTCTCGAGTAGCTCTAAAGGGGTATTTGGCACAGCATAACACAAGATAATCGCAAGCAATGAACTTCCTAGGTCATGTGAGCATAGTTCTTCTCAACCCATTCGACTAGTTAGCTACTCATGCGTGCAAATCACTCCCGGATAGACCAAGAGACTGCCGGAAATCAATATAAATGAGAGAAGGCCAACCCTTGTGAGAGCAAGAATCCACAACTAGAACAGAGTTGAAGTGATAAAGAATAGTGTAAAAGGCCACGGAAAGCAAGACATTGCTTACCAGGCTTGTTATTTCTCAAAACCATTTGTTATTTTGTACTCAATACTTTATTTGCAGAAAATGGAAACTTCATCTCTACTTATGTTCAATCTCTCCACACCATGCATGAGTAGCTAAATTTCTGAATGGGTTGAGAAGTACTTAGCTAGCATGACTTAAGATATGCATCTTATGCGATCATCTTGTCTTATGTATGCATCATTCATCATTTGGACGTACTTGAGAGAGTAGTTTAAAGACTGAATCTAGGCTTGAGAGAGTCAGATTAGATCGCATAAGCAAGAATAGAAACTTAGAAATAAGTTCTAGTTGTTGTTTCCCATACACATCGCATGCGTCCTAGAAATAGGAAATGTGGCATTTTGCATTGAGAGTTGTAATACTGATATTGGTGTATAGCATGATCGCATAACTTGTACACAATCTTGGAAAATGTTAGCTAAATCCCTTCTCAACCCCTTCATCGCATACTTATTGTAACTCTACGCTTTCATCACTCCGTGTTCAACTTCGTCGCATAGGACAATCTAAATCAAAACACCATTTTCTTCTTTTTAACTACCGCAATAGAATCAAAGAGTCTGTCGCGTATCTATTTAGTAGTCCCTGTGTTCAACCCTGGACTTACTAGGAACCTAAGAAGGCTTATACTTGGGCTTTGTTAGGAAAACTTGTATGATCATCGCATACACACATCATCGCATCATAAATCTACGCGACACTAGGCTCTTCAACAACTCTTGTTGAAGATTCAGTAGTTTCTTTGGAAATCTCATTCAACACAATTTTGCTTCTGGGTCTATGCTCCCTTATGTAGTATTCCTCAAGAAAAGTAGCATTTTTCGATACAAATACTTTGTTTTCTTTAGGATCAAAGAAATAACTACCTCTTGTTCCTTTAGGGTAGCCTACAAATAGGCATAACCCTGAAAGTGGTTCCAATTTCTTAGGATTAGCCTCAAGCACATGTGCTGGGCAACTCCAGATTCTGAAATGATATAAACTAGCTTTACAACCATTCCATAACTCTAATGGTGTTCTAGCAACACTCTTGGAGGGAACGCAATTCAGGATATTCTCTATAGTCTCCACTACATAACCCCAATACGAGTCAGGTAAGGAAGTGTAACTCATCATAGACCGAACCATGTCCAACAGTGTTCGATTTCTCCTTTATGATACACCATTTTTTTTAGGTGTACCAGGTGCTTAGAGTTGGGATACTATTCCATGTTGTCTCAAATAGTAGTGGAAAGTTAAATCCATAAACTTTCCACCTCGATCAGATTGAAGTGTTTTAATCGTTCTATTTAATGCATTTTCAACTTCAACCTTGAATTCTTTGAACTTTTCAAAAGATTCAGATTTATATTGCATTAAATAAATGTACCCATATCTTAAATAATCATCAGTAAAAGTGATAAAATATTCATAATCTCCCATGAGGTTCTTTAGCCCTATGACATTTTCCATTAAAAGGTATTTTAATCATCTTGCCTTCAAAGCATGACTCACACACAGGTAAAGAATTTATTTTTTCTAACTTGTTTAGAAGTCCATTCTTCACCAACCTCTCAATCCTATTGAGTTTGATGTGACATAGTCTTAGGTGCCAAAGTCTATTTATTTTTTCTAATTTATTTTTTCTAACTTGCTTAGAAGTCCATTCTTCACCAACCTCTCAATCCTATTGAGTTTGATGTGTCATAGTCTTAGGTGCCAAAGTCCATTTATTTTTTCTAATTTATTTTTTCTAACTTTCTTAGAAGTCCATCTTCACCAACCTCTCAATCCTATTGAGATTGATGTGTCCTAGTCTTAGGTGCCAAAGTCCATTTATTTTTTCTAATTTATTTTTTCTAACTTGCTTAGAAGTCCATTCTTCACCAACCTCTCAATCTTATTGAGTTTGATTTGTCCTAGTCTTAGGTGCCAAAGTTGGGCATTTCCCTTAGGATAAATTCTAAGTCTTTTATTTTGAGTTACAGTAGTTTTAAACATCTTTATGTTATGGAGGGAATTTGTTGCTAACGGCCTTAGCACAAACAAATTATTTTCCAGTTTAGCAGACATTATCAACACCATTCTTTGTAATAAACACTTTATTAAAAGAAAAGTTCAATTGATAATAGTGTTCTAATAGATACTTTACAGAAACTAAGTTCCTTTTTAAATTAGGAATAACAAATACATCATTCAAAATGAGAAATTTTTTCTGTAAAGTTAACCGAAGACCTCCCCCTGCCACAGTTGAGACGACGTGCCCAATTCCAACTCGCATCATCATCTCTCCAGCATCAAGTTTCCGCAAGGAGCTAATTCCCTACAATGAAGAAAAAACATGGTTAATGGCTCTAGAGTCAATAATCCATGCAGAATCATCATTCTCCACTAAACAAGTTTCCAAGACAAACAAATCACATTTACCTTGTTTGGCCTTCTTCTTTTCTGCCAAATATCTAAGGTAGTTCCTCTTCCAATGCCCATCATGGTTGCAATGGAAAAAATTTTCTTTGTCAACCCAGACAAGTTGCCTACCCCTTAGTACCACAACTCCTGAGTAAGCAACAGCCTTCCCCTTTCTACCCTTCTTCTTATTCCACTTTTTGGTGTCGGAGGAAGAAGGTATAAACTTCGTTCCTGAGGTCGAATCTTTATAGAACATTTTAAAAGATGAAGCTGAAGGAACTCTTATACAAGAGTACCTCTGAGCGGAAGTGGCTTTCCAATTCATTGTGATAGAATTTCCACAATTACATTCACATAAATGAATATGCATTAACAACACTAAATAACTGGCATGCTTAAAAGATAAAATACAAGAGATCGAGAGAACATACCAGTTGATGACTTTCTTCACTTGAAATCTCGTTCTCTCCCTGAACGAACTTCTCTAGCTAGACTGTCAGGCAATTGTTCAGCAACTCTCCCGTCGTCTACCACGGACGGCTTGGCACGAACACCAGGAAACGGGGACGACACCACAACTCGGAGCCCTCAGTATTCTCGGATTGAGAATCCAAAGGGTGTGCTTTGTTCAAACTTGGTAGAGGTGCGGAGGAAAGGCAATCGTGTACTAAAGATCAAGGAACTGGGAGAAGTGAAAAACTATCGTATAGTCGGGTGCTTGATCATTTAGGCAAGGTACACGATCGTGTAGTAAAAGCTAGGCGATCGACTATACGATCATTTTGATGGAACACGAGACATACGCAGTGGAATAAGGATCTAATTACACTATAATTGCTTTTAATTAAAAGGAAATCAGCATGCAAATGAAGGAAAAACTAGTAAATTAATAGGGATAGAATACAACCTTTGTAGCTCCCAAAATGCTTTCATCTCCACTCGAACACGAGCTGGACAACCATTAGAGCTGACCTACTATCTTTGGACTCAGAATTGGATTATGGGACTCAATGGATGAAGAAACCGAGAGAGAGAAAGAGATGGAAAAAAGAAATGATTTTCTTTTTGGTTTGGGTTTTCTTTTTTTTCAGCCCAATTTTGAAAACTAAATTTGGCAAAATGTCAAAAGTTTTTAATCCAAATTGAAAAGCCAATATTTATAGAAAAGGGCCATGCAAAATTGCATGACATAAAAACCCAACACCTAGAATTCACTATCTAAGTGAGCTTAATGTCTCCACTATAAGCTAGAACTTAGCCCACTATCTTGTTAGTGGAATTATCCAACAAAATTTTGGAGTTTCCCACTAACTTTAGTCAAAGGCAAAATAGTCATTTTGTCAAAGTCAAACTTTGATTGAAAAGTCAATATTTTGACTTTTTTATGATTTTTTCCGTGTTGACTAATTTTAACCTTCCGATGATGAATCCACATTCATTTTCTCGAAATTCAAATCACATTTAAATATAAGGTCAGTCAAAGTTTGACTTTTCAAAGTCAAAAGTAAACTCTTTGAATTTTTACATCTTTAACCATTTCATTATTTCTAAGCTTCCGAATATGAACGTATTCATATTCTTGATATTTAAATCACATTTAAATATGAAAGCTATATCTCTAAACTAAAAAACCGACCACTATATCACATATACTTGTCGGTTTCTCTCTCTTCACCTAATTCAAACAATTCGAATTATTCTATCATACTCTTCTAAGTTTATTCCATATGAGCTAGTAGGGGAACCTAATGGACCTATAGATCATGGGCTCCAACGATATGAGATTAGCTGGCTAAACTCTTTAGACGGAGCTAATCAACATTAGTTAACTCACGAGTCATTCCACTATAGTCTCGTAGTTGCACTCCCCTCACTATAGATATATTTGTGTCCATATGATATAACCATGATTAGTAAGCTAATCCTTCACAAGTTGTTCGTAACCTCGGTTGGGTCATAAAAATCGTTTTACCCCCAAGACTACATCTTGTTCCTTAAGTTCCACTGATCCTCTAATGAATAATTGGTTTAAGGTCCAACCTATAAACCGAACCCCTCTCGGGCAAAGGAGAGGGTGGGGCCCCATGTTCAAGACCTGGATTCAGTACTAAAGGGAACAACCTATCTATTATCCCTATAATGGGTAGGAGGAATTCCGTCTTGCACCCTATGTTCCCAGCTATCCACCTGATCTTACCCCTGAAATGGGAGGCTTATTGGGCCAGCGATAATGAGCTACCCTCACCTATGTAGATCTAAGGATAATTTCGAGTGAATAGGAGTTCATAGTTAGCTCAGGGTTAAGATTAAGTTACCTAGGTCATCAGTTAACGAAATAGTCAGTTTTATACATTAAACGACATTTAGAACGTAAAAAGTGACTATTTCATGGTTCAGTCTTATGTAAACTCTTTACATAGGATGCCCCCATTTTCATGTCTCCACATGAATGGTTTAGGATCACATTGTTTGTACTAACTACAAAATGGGCTGCATCCATAATGTCCCCAAAATAAGGTGCCCAACCTTATTCATATACATAGACCATTTTGGCTATATATTTGAACTTGATCCACATTTATGTCACTACATAAAGTTTAAACTACATTAAATAGCCTCAAGACATTAGTTTATTGGATTCAAGATTACAATTTCAATAACAATTTTATCGAAAAACAAAACAAAATATGTTTATTAATTTACAAACTACGAGTTTTAGGACATAAAATCCAACATGTTTAGATCAGCTCAGGTGCTAAGCGATCATCTAGAAAATGGTAAGCGATCATTTAGAGAATGCGCACGTGAGTGTGCGATCGTTTAGTAAACACAATGCGCTATCGTATAGGCTTTCAAATACTATGCGATCGATTGCAAATCACACCATGAGCAAATATGCGTCTATTTTGCAAAATGAAAATGAAAACCATTTTCATTTTATTCTTCAGTTACAAAAACTGAAATGAACTTCCCATTAACACATGAATTCGAAGAAAATGCCGGACAATTATCTCATAACCGTCCAATTAATAAAATAATAAATATAATCATATTATATTCATAACCTATAGTTTGATATCATATATCAACCATAGTGTTTTCTCCTCTACTTGATATAAATCACATTTATATCCAATTTCCTCTGAATTAATGTATCTCAAACATTTAGTCAATCATATCATATATATTTAACCAGTTCAATTATATCATATATAATCAAACTCCTTCTTGTCAATTTGAACATTTCAAACTGACCCAAAAACTGATTCTCAACTTGTATCCAAGCTACCAAGGGGACCTTATGGACCTATGGCTCAAAGCTCAAACGATACATGAATAGCTGACTAAAATCTTTAGCCACGAGATCCACCATCCATTAACTGCCAGACATTCTACTAAAGACCGAAAACTAAACTCTTCTTACCACAGATATATTTCTGTGTCCATTGGATATAACCAATCATGTGTACGATAACCCTTCACAGATGCTCATAAGTACAGCTGGACCAATTTACCGTTTTGCCCTTGTAGTTACATCTCACTCCTTAAGTACCACTGATCCCTCTAATGAACAATACAACATAGTCCAACTATGTGTGAACACCTCTCGGGCCATGAGAAAGTGTGTGGTACCATATCGTTCAAGCCATGAGAAAGTGTGTGGCGCCAATCAGCCCTTAAGGGAGCTATTTATCTACTTTCCCCTGCCTTGGGGAAGGAGTGAATTCCATCTTGTGTAGCCGAGTTCCCAACTCCCAAATCAGACAAATCCCCAAAGTGGTAGGTTTGAGTCGGCGGCCTAGCCACTCATACCTATGCAAATCAAAGAACCGCCCTCAACGACAGGAGTTCCCAACTCACTCAGGATTGAGCTCACGTTACCTATGGTCATCATAGTGAAGTGAAGTCTCTGTCATGAACGACTTTATAAAATGAGACGTTAACACTTCGTGGTTAGGTCTTATACAAACTCTTTGTATAGGACCCCCCGGGTCGCATGTCCCTTACATGAATGATCAAAATTAGAACATCTGTAACAAGTCACAACTCTTGTAACTATTCCACAAAGCGGGCCGCATCCGTAGCGTTACCAGGATAAGGTTTCCCCTCTATATCCATATACTACAGATCATTTTGGTGATCATTTAAGACATGATCCACTTGTATGTCACCACATACATGCTTAAGTTACATAAAGACAACCAGGAATTTTAGTTTATAGGTTTGTGGTAAAGCAAATAAAACATGCAATATGAGAAAAATCAAGAAATGAAGTAAATATCATATGTTATACATCACAAGCGTTCATAGAAACTGGTTACAAACTACAGGACACGAGACTTTAGAGCATCATCCCCAACAAAACCCACTTGTCCTAAAGCGAAGTGGGGTGTACAAAAACTAGTACAAAACAATAAACTAGGGCATTAAGGCCCAATACAATAAAATCTTCTACTTGCCCTAGGTCAGCTGCGGGCAGTCCCATAAACCCATGCTCTAAAGGTGACCCTCAAACACTATAGGCATGAAAGCCTTTGTAAAGGGGTCAACAACATTGTGCTCCGAAGCGATCTTCGTGTTGATCACGTCCCCTCGATGCAGTATCTCGCAGATCGGGTGATACTTCCACTCTATGTGTTTGCCACGCCTGTGACTCCTAGGCTCCTTGGTGTTCTCCACATCACCACTATTATCACAATAGAGGGTGATTGGCTTAGACATATCTGGAACAACTTCCAGTTTTGTCAAGAACTTCCTAAACCAGACGGCTTCCATAGTGGAGTTGGCGATGCACCCTTGCTTAGTGCTTCGCCACACTAAGCTCCTCCGTTAAAAGTAAAAACTGACCCTGATGTGGACTTGTGAAAGTCCTTATCAGTCTGAAAGTCAGAATCCATGTATCTAGTAAGGATCAAATCCCTAGATCCATACACGATAGGGTTGGCAAAAAAACCCACGGGGACCTGACCCATTCGGGTCGGGGATTCCCCGGTTTGATCGGGGGTGGGGTCAAACCAGGGAAATTTTTCGAGGCCCCGTCCGAGGATGGGGCGGGGACGGGATAATGTCCCTGCCTCGACCCCGACCCCAATTAATCCCCGACCCCGATTTTATATATTTTTATTTTTATAAATATATATGTTTACAATATTAATAGGTAAGGTTGGATTTTGGAGTTTAGAGCCAAGAAGTCTAAAAAAAAGCCTAAAATTAAAAAATAAAAAGCCCAAAAGAAGCTCTAAATCTTCTCATCTCTTTCCTCTTCCCTCCCTTTCCTTTCTCTTATGACTTCTACCCAGAAACATCCTTCCTTTTCCCTTCTCTAATCTCTCCCTGCCCTAGTACCGTACCTCTCTCAACGGCGTTGAGTCAACGCCAGTCAACAACGAGGCCAACCCGTGAAGTGTCTGCCTGACTGCACTGCCCAGCCCAACCCAACGCGACCTCTTCCTTCCCTTTCCATGAAGATTGCCGCCGTGCCTAGTCGTGAACGTCTATCATCCAACCTATGAAGAAGCATTCGTCTGCGGTCTGTGACTCTGTGAAGTCGTCCAGCCGTGAAGATTGCTTTTTTTTCTTTCGAGTTTCGTGAAGCCGGTAAAAATTTCCTTTCGTTTTCCTTTCGAGTTTCGTTTTTTCCCATGAATTTCTTAGTTTTCTTCTTCATACCTTTTTTTCTATCTCCTTGTTTCATCTATACCGTAGCAAAATAGGTTTCAACTTACCATAGAGGTTTTTTTCCCCAATAATGGTAGAATTTTTATTAATGCTTATAAAACAAAAAAATGTCATCTAGGAAACAACAACAAAGCGCTTATTGAATAACTTTCCTATTTTGGATGGAAGATGTTAGTTGTTAGTAAAATTTGTGGTCAAACTATTCAACCTTTTGGTATTTTGTGTTTTATACATTTTCTTGCAAAAAGAGGGAGAAAAGAAAAGACTGTCTCTTTAGGAGATAGATTCATTAATTCATTCACTAAATAAATGAAATGGAATGATTAATAAATAGCATCATGATAATGTAGCAAATAATTACCTACATGTACATCTTAGAAGCTTTCAACACTAATGATGATTTTTCTTTGGAAAAAATAAATTATAACACGCTTAAGAGGGAGGAAGAAGAGGCAACAAACAAGACACTACCTTTTTTTTCCTGTTTTTTTTTACTATCATATCATTGTGTCAACCTCATTTTTTAGCCTTTGAAAACCTGAGACATCTATACTTTTCACCACTTATAGAATCAGCAAAAGAGATATGTGAGAGAAAAATATTTCATTAGGTTACTGAAATATTTTCTGGATCCAAATATCCTACTGCTAATCTTTTTTTCCCAAAAATTTGTAAATTTAAATTGACTATTTCTGAGTGGACTAATTCTATCATTCAAGAGATAAGAGACATGGCTTCAAATATGATGTCAAAGTTTGATTAGTATTGAAAGAAAATTCATGGGGTAATGGCCATAGCTACAGTTTTAGATCCACGTTACAAATTGAAGTTGATTGAGTTTTACTTCCCTAGAATTTATGGGGATAGATTTTTTCTTGAAGTGGAAAGGATGAAAAAAATTTGTTCAGATTTGGAAAAAGAATATCAGCTGAAGCATGAAGGTGAAGGTGATGATTATCACGCTAGAAATTTAGATGGAACCTCACATAATATAGAATTTGATTATTTTAATGATTATAACTTGTTTGTATCAAATTCTAATAATATGAATCAGAAGCAACAGTTTGATGCATATTTGGATGAACCTGTCTTACCTCGAACATCCAATTTTGACATTTTGAGTTGGTGAAAATTGAATGATGTCAAGTATCCAATTTTACAAGAAATTGCAAGAGACAAATTATGTGCAGCCCAGATTTCCATTATTCCTTACTTAAGCAGGTGATTAAGGAAATTAACTAAGTAAAAGTTAAATCCTATGTTGAAGTGAAGGAAAATTTCTAGGTGTTGAATAGATTTTCCTTGAGTAGTTTTGAGTTAAGCTTAAATTGATGAAAAATTGACTAAGTCTTGGACTAGGCATTGACATGCATTGGCCATAAGATCTTGGAGGGATTATTTAGGCAAGGGAGAAGTTGAAGTGGGAGTGGTGTATGCCTTGGAGGTTAGACCAATGCATTAGGCCGGATTGACGCGTTGGATGCGTTGGATACATTGGATGTGTTGGATGCGTTGGACGCGTTGGACGCGTTGGATGCGTTGGATGCGTTGGATGTATTGGATGTGTTGGATGCATTGCATGCATTGGATGCATTGGATGCGTTGGATGCATTAGATGATGGATGCGTTAAATGCATTGGATGCATTGGTGAAGGAAGGAAAATGGAAGTGATGCGTTGAACATCCAAGAGTTTGTGGACGCATATGAAGGATGAACTCATGGAAGATGTCATCCGGACATGTGGCTTGTTAGGAAGAATTCTTAAGCCTTAAGTAAAAGAGGTGGAAGCATAAGAAGAAATACAAAGGTAAGGGCCATGCGTTGGTGAAAGGAGAAGAATACATATTGGGTTGTGCTGATGCAAGATTGCGTTGATGGTGTAAGGAAGAGACACTTGGTCATGCGGCCAAGTAGAAGATGTTGGCTATGGAGCAATCTTGGACGCCTATAAATAGGACCAAAGACTTCATTCTTCAGATCACAACTCAAAATACATTTAAGAAGAGTGGGAAAGTTGAGGAAATCTTGTGTTGGAGCCAAATTCATGCATTAGTCATAGAGGACGCATTGGACAGTGAGGTCTGAAGAGGACGCATCAACTTGGGACGAGGAGTTCTCCCAATTTACTCGTTCATTTAGAGTGATTCCAAAGCCACCTAAAATCTCTGAAAGTCTAGTTTTTAGGGTAGGGCTGCCAGAGAAAAAACTCCAAGGAATCGGGCTGGAGAACGAGGAAAAGATAGAAGGGTCGAGCTGTCGAGTAAGCTGGGCTAGTCTAAATGATTTGATGATTCCGCCAAACCACGAGCAGTTCTGAGATCGAATTTTAGGGTAAGCTTCCTGAGGCATTTTAGAGCATATTTGTGGAAGGAAGTATCTCTAGATAAAGCCTATAACTATGAGTAATTTGAGCTTTAAATTGAATCTGGATTTTAGGGTTCAAAAGGGAGCCAGAGGTGACAAAGGAACTTCTAGAGAGAAAGGTTCCTAAACAATCAAAGTGAGTGACTAAAATATTTAAAATGTTTTAAGAAACCATGTGCTAAAGAAATATCTTTCAGATAAAGACATGTTTTCTAAGTTTTATTAAAGAAAGTCATTTTATGACTAATGAAACTCGATATCGAAGGAAATTTGAGAAGGTATCTGAGTAGCTCGATACTGAAGGACACAATTGAGAAGGTATCTGAGCAAAAGTACCCAAGTGTGGGGTAGTTCTTTTGATAAAAATCAGTTTTCTGGTCACTCACTGGGCTTTATAGCTCATGCTTTCCAAATGTTTTTCTTTTCTTCCCAGGTCGCAAAAGGTGAGGAGTTCCAGGGTGTTGCTAAGGTCAAGGTCTGCCACATGCCACAGTTACACTTTCGGAGGGTTTTACGGTTGTTGTTGTAAACTTTGTTGTTAAGTTTTTTAGTTGTATAAACGTTACATTGTTGTAAAATAAAATGGGCCTACTTATTTAGTTGATTGTTCAATTTGTACATTGGTATTAGAGTTATTTCCGCAAGAGTTATTAGGCGGTAAGTGTCGACCAAAGGGTTGATAACTGCTGTCAATCATGCCCTTTCTCAGGCTCTGAGGGTGGTCTAGGGCGGGGTGTGACATATTAGCCTAGTGTTGCATCAGAGTCTGCTTTTAGTACCTGTGGTAAGATTGTAAGCCCACATCATATCAAACTTCATCCGAAGACGATAGAGTCTTTAATGTGCGCTCAAAATTGGATTGCAACTGAAGTTTTGACAGGTTTGTTTGTTTATTTTGTTTTACCTCTTTTTAGCATTTAATATATTAATAAATATTTTATTTTTTTACAAATATTTGACAATATAAGATACTAGCATGGGAAAAGAAATGGTTAAACATTTAGCAACTGTTTTAGAAGATGCAGACGATTCTGATGAAGATGGCGTGGTGACTAAAGTATGCTCAAGGATTAACATTATTTTGTGGTCTAGCTTTTTTTTTTTTTGTGACATTATTTGTTTATTACATTTTAAATGTAGGAATGAATAATACTCACAACTAAGGATGAGATGATGCCAAGAAAGGATAAAGATTTGATTATGAAGTCATTGTTGAAGAGAGAAAGATGAGCTTTATTGAATATTAAGTTGTGAACTTATTTGAATGTATAAAATGTTTTCCTTTAATTGACTTCCTTATTCAAAATTTATTGAATTTTAAGTTGTAAACTTATTTAGTGGATTTGTTAGCTTTTAAATTATCAATCGTGTTTATTTCATAGAATAGTCTATTATTTTTTGTTTATTTGTTGTGCACTAGTCAAATTTCAAATAAAATCACTTGAATTAAAAAATGAGGAAATCGATAAAATTATTTAATGGATTTTTTTATGGGCTAATCAAATTTAAAAAAAAAAATTAATATAAAAAAAATAGGGAATCCCCAAGAGGAAACAAGAAATGGGGCCCCGCGGGGACCCAGTTTCCCCGACGGGGAATCTCACCCCCGTCCCCACCATTGGGGTGGGGATGGGGGACGCCCCCTCGCCCCGTCCCGGCCCCGTTGCCAACCCTAATACACGAGCATGTAGTCCTTCATTCTCCAAAGATACTTGAGGATGTTCTTCACTGCGGTCCAGTGACCTTGGCTTGGGTTTGACTGATACCTGTAGGAGATGTCTGGCCTAGTACAAAGCATAGCGTACATTAAACTACCGACGGAAGATGCATATGGGACCCATCTCATCTTCTCAACTTCTTGAGGCGTCTTAGGACACATGTCCTTGGACAAAGTGACTCCATGCTTGAATGGCAGTAGGCCCCGTTTGGAGTCTTGCATCGAGTACTTGAGCAACATCTTGTCAATGTACGATGTTGGAGATAGTGCTAGCACTTTTATTCTTACGATTCCAAAAGATCTGTATTCCCATAACAAACTGAACCTCTCCCAAATCTTTCATTTGGAATTGGGTCGCTAGCCAGTTCTTAACTGCAGTCAGTAGATCTACATCATTCCCAGTGAGTAGTATATCGTCTACATACAACACTAAGAAAACTACTAAAGCATTGATGATCTTCTTGTAGACATAAGGTTCATCAACGTTTTGGTCAAAGCCATACGATTTGATTGCAGTATCAAACCGAATGTTCCAAGATCGAGACGCCTGTTTCAGCCCATAAATGGACCGATTCAATTTGTAAACTTTTTGCTCTTGACCTTGGGCAATGGATCCTTCGGGTTGTACCATGTAAATGGTCTCCTCAAGATTGTCATTCAAAAAGGTCATCTTGACATCCATTTGCCAGATCTTATAATTATAATAAGCTACAATGGACAGGAGGATGCGAATCGATTTTAACATGGCAATAGGCGAGAAAGTCTCATCATAGTCGACTCCCTCTACCTGGGTATAACCCTTTACCACAAGTCGGGCCTTGAAGGTTTGCACCTTCCCATCAGCACCCCGTTTGCGCTTGTAGATCCATTTACAACCTATAGGTCTTACCCCATCAGGCTGATCTACAAGATCCCATATCAAGTTGAAGTACATCGACTCCTGTCGAGATCCATGGCTTTGACTCATTCATTTTGATCTATATCCTCCATTTCCTTCTGACAAGAAAATGGAACCTCAACGTCGCTATCTGCTACCATAGCAAGGATTTTTGTGAAACCTAAATAGTGAACGAGCAAGTTCGAAACCCTCCCACTGCGTCGAGGTTCCGAGGTGGAACTGATCTACTAGATGAACTATCATCAACAACTCTTGTTGATGAAGCAGACCCTTCAACAACTCTTGTTGAAGTCTCAGTGGTTTCGTTGGAAAGCTCACGTAACACAACTTTACTACGTGGACTGTACTCCCTTATATGATCCTCCTCCAGGAAAGTAACGTTTGTGGAAACAACACCCTATTTTCCGACGAATCATAAACATAACCCCCTCGTGTACCTTTAGAGTAGCCTACAAAGAGGCATAACCTCAATCGTGGTTCTAACTTCTTGAGATTCGCCTCAAGCACATGTGTCGGGCAACCCCAAATGCGAAAGTGATGTAAACTAGCTTTTCGCCCATTCCAAAACTCCAGAGGTATTCTCACAACACTCTTGGAAGGAACATAGTTGAGTATGTATACCGCAATCTCCACTGCGAAACCCCAAAACGAGTCTGGTAAGGAAGTGTAACTCATCATCAAACGAACCATGTCCAACAAGGTTCTATTTCTCCTCTCTGCTACACTATTCTGCTGAGGTGTATCCGACACTTAGAGCTGGGAAACGATTCCATGTTCTATCAAATAGTCCTCGAACACAGAATCCAAAAACTCTCAACCTCAATCTAATCAAAGTGTTTTAATTCGTCTATCCAATGCATTTTCAACTTCAGCCTTGAACTCTTTGAACTTTTAAAAAGATTCAGACTTCCGTTGCATCAAATAAACATACCCATACCAAAGTAATCATCAGTGAAACTGATAAAATACTCATAGCCACCTCGGGCTCGCACATTTATAGCACCACAAAGGTCAGAATGTATTAACTTTAGAGGCTCTTTAGCTCGATAACCTTTTCCAGTAAAAGGTCTTTTAGTCATCTTACCCTCAAGGCAAGATTTGCACACCGGTAAAAGAAAAATTTCTAACTCACTTAAAAGGTCATTCTTCACCAACTCTCAATCCTATTGAGATTGATGTGCCCTAATCGAAGGTGCCAAATTTTGGCACTTCCTTTTGGAGAAATTCATTGACGTATAGATTGAGTTACAATAGATTTAAACAACTTTGTGTTATGGAGGGAACTTAAAGTTAATGATCTTAGCACATATAAGTTACTTTCCAGTTTAGCTGTAAAAATTTCAACACCATCTCTATGAATAAACACTTTATCCACATTAAAAGAAAGCATATATTTATATTGTAACAGACGTTTTATAGAAATAAGATTTCTTTTTCAGTTCAGGAACAACATAAACATCTTTTAAAACTAGAAACCTATTCTGTAAAGATAACTGGATGTCTCCCACTGCCACAACTGAGACGACGTGCCCAGTGCCTACTTGCATCGTCATCTTACCAATCTCCAATTGTCGCCAGGATCTAATCCCTTGAAAAGAAGAACAAACGTGATTAGTGGCGCCTGAATCAATTATCCAGGCAGAATCATCATTCTCCACTAAACATGTTTCTAGCACAAGTAAATCATATTTACCTTTGTCTGCCTTGGCCTTAGCCTTGGCAGCCTTCTTTTCCTTCAACCAGCGAGGACAATGCCTCTTCCAGTGTCCGTTCTGGTTGCAATGGAAACATTTTCCTTTTTCAACCGACGGCGGATGCCTCCTTGGGGCGACAAGTGGCGGGTTAGCAAGCGCTTTCCCTTTCTCCTTACCACCCTTCTTCTGCTTCCCCTTTGCAGAGTTAAAAGTAGAAGGTGCAGACTTCGTTCCTGATGTCGAACTCGATAGAACATCCTAAAAAATGAAGCAACATTTGCCTCACCCTTTTTCCTCTCCTTACTTTTCATTAAAGATTGGTATGTCTGCAACTCGTTGAGGAGAGTTGTAAGGGTATATTCCACTTTGGTAAGAATCACATTGCTAACAAAGTGGAGGAAGCTCTCTGGTAATGAATGTAGAATTATGCTAATCTTACTGCCCTCATCAATTCTAGACCCATTCATCTCTACCATATTGAAGTGGACCATCATATTAAGCACATGTTCACGAACAGAGGTGCCTTCCTCCATTTTAGAGTTGAAGATGTATTTCAAAGCCTCATGCTTGAGCTATCCAGACAGTTATCTGAACATCCTCGCAGGGACTCCATGATCTCACGCGCTGAGACCATATGCTCATACTTCTTGGCCAACATGTCAATAAGACTGGCCAAGATATAGGCTCGGGCCTTCTCATTTTCCCATGTCCATCGCTTGTATGCCTTCCAAACATTTCGAGCGACGTTTGAAGCTAGAATAGGACATACCCCCATAAGGGAAAATATTAGATCCTTGATGATGAGTATCATCGTGATCATATGTTTCCAACTGGAATAGTTGTCGCTAGTAAGTTTTTCAGCGCTAAGCAAAGCTATTGTGACTGTAGCCATTTTAAAACTTGTTGCTGAAAAATGAACAAACTTTTATAAGACTTTGCTAAACCACATTTTTAACCAATTAGTTTTAGCAAAACAGTTTTCAAGTACCCTTATTTTACAATGATGCCCCAACGAGAGAAATGTCACTGGTGGGGTGATCAGATGCCCCTTCACTAGAATGAGACATTCTCAACCATCAAGCAGAACTAACTCTTGGAACTGAACCTAACAGCCATCATTTATTTGGTCCAGAAATGTTAACCCTTAACAGTTCTGTGTAAGTGCAAC